>NC_083444.1:33592892-33892892 GCF_020745735.1 Hemiscyllium ocellatum | reverse complement strand
ATGGCTGTTAAAACGTTGAGAGGGGTTTGAAGATGATTTTCAAATTTGCCACAAAATCTTAGATGGAAAGACAAAGGCCAAACTTTTAGAATTAGCAAAGATGTTGGATTTGGATTTAACCAAGGACAAAAGTAATGCTGAAATTGACCAGGAATTTCTCAATACCTAAGGTGTGTCAGAAACACAGAAAAGTGCAGTAGAGTGAGAAAACAACTTAAATTCCAATTGAGGAAAATGCAGTTTAAATATAAATAAAGGGAGAGAAAGAGAGAGAGAGAGAAGAAGACGCAGAAAGCAAGACAGAAGAGAAAGAGAGAAAAAAAAAGAGAGAAGGAGAAGATTCTTAGCTGCCCAAAAGGAGATTTAGTCAGCATAAGTCATCTTAAAAAGATGGAGATTAAAAGAGAAGGTCGTGTTATATGCAACTATGTCAATACTGTGCTACATTTTAATGAGAAAGATGTTGAAGCCTTCTTTACCTCATTTGAAAAATTGGGTAGGCATTTGGAGTCGCCTAAGGATTTATGGGTAATGCTAGTTCAGACTAATCTGGTAGGCAGGGCGAGTGAGGTATTTGCTCCGCTGTCAGGTGAGGGGTAAAGAGATTCTCAAGACTTCAAACAAGCTCTTTTAAGTGCTCACAAATTGGTACTAGAATCATATAGACAGCAGGACATAAACATAAAGAAGTAATCAAGTCAGATTTATGTTGAGTTTGAAATAATTAAGCATAGGCATTTTAAGAGATGCATGCTTGTATTAAAAATAGATACGAGCTATGAGGGTCTAATGGATATTATTCTGTTGAAGAAATTGAAAAAACTTACTTCCAGAGATGATAAGAATTCACGCGGAGGAACAGAAAGTTCAGAAATTAAGAAGGGCAGGAGAATTAGCAGATGAATACACGTTGCTGCATAACCCAAGCTTCAACCAGAATTTCGTCCTGTGAAGAATCGAATTTGGGAGATGTGGAGATGCTACACTGTAAAAGAAACAGTAGAGAATAAGAGTGTACCACAGGTTAAAGAAGATGACCAAGAGGTTATGAAGGATATGAAAGGCCTCAGGTGATTTCACTGTAATAGAGTGGGGCACAGAAAACTACAGTGTCCGTGGTTTCAGAGGGCATTGGGAAAAGATGTTTTCACTGCCATAAGGAGGGATATGTATGGTCACAGCGCTGATCGTTATGAAAGGGACTGTGAGAAAAGATGTGGTAAAAGAAGGTAAGCCAGTGGCATTAGTGAAAGTCTGAAAGGAAACCCCAACAAGAGCGAAGAGCGGCAGGAAAGTGCAAAGCCTAGGCAGAGGCTGGGTATGGACTCAGTACCTGATCTCTACAAAGGATTTGCCTCGGTGAGTAAAGTTTACTTAGAACCAAGAGGGGGAGAAAGAGAATAAGTTATAATTTTGAGAGACATAGGATCTAACCAGTTTCTAATAGTAAGAGATGAGCAAATTTGCAGTATTTCTGATCTGATACCCGGGAGTGTCGTAATTTGTGTGATAGATGGACAGAAATTTAGCTTTCCTCTCCATAAGATCAGGTTGGAGTGCCTTCTCAAGTCTGGGGAAGTAACCATGGGAGTGACTGACAGAGTGTGAGTTCTGGGAATCCAGTTTGTTCTCGAGAATGATTTAGCAGGATCCAAGTTCGGAGCAATACCCCTAGTTGTGGAGAAGCCGAAGAAGACCAAGAAACTGAGGAGTTAAAACAGAAATATCCTGGTATTTTCCCAGACTGTACAGTAACCAGATCCCACTATCGCAAGTCACGGCGCAAAGCACAAACTAAAGATAAGATAATGGAGTTAAGCTTCAGTTAGTTGACGTCCTGTTTGACATAATGGTGCAGGGAAAACATGGACAAACGAGGGTCAAAGGTGTTTAGTCCTGAGACGCTAAGGGATTTGCAACAGACAGGCATGATGATAAAAAATATATATGTGGATGTGTACTTTGAAAGTGAGGCAGAGATATTCCTGAGTATTATTGTCAGTAATATAGAATCCTACAACGGAAATGGAGACTACGGCAGGTTAGTGCAGATGAGTAGTGTGCTGAAGTGCACCAGATTGTGTTGCCGGAAACATAGAGACAGGAAGTGTTATGGTAGCATGTTAACTACCTGTGGGAGGTCACCGAAGGGTATGAAAGACTCAGACTAAGGGACAAAAACATTTTTATTGACCTGGAATGCACGAAGATATGTTTAACTTCTGGCATTCGTGACATACATGCCAAATAGTAGGTAGGCCACAGGCAGTAATGAAACTAGTGCCTCAACCGCCAAATCCCACATTCAGAATCCCCTTCATGTGACTTATAAATGAATGTTCCCTCCAGAAATGTACAGGAGAGAAAGAATTGGAGAAACAGGTGTGAGTTTCTGCCCCACAGAGTGAGGAATCAATTCCAAATGTGGATTTTGATGTGTCTTAAAATATGTTAAAACTGTAGATGTGCTTGAGCAGTGGGATAGGATTGTAAACAATCTGCCTCAGGAGCGTAGAACGCAGTTGAAAAGTTTGTTATCGCCAATGTGGACATAAGTAAGAATCATATGGGGAGAACTAATGCTATTGTACCTGAAGTAGACATATGGAATATAATTCTGATAAATCAAAACCCCTATCGGCTTAATTCTCTAAAAGCCAGACAGATCCAGAAGGAGGTGGAGGCCATGCTCAATGAGGTCATCATCGAACCAAGCCCGAGTGAGTGGAGCTCGCCGATCATCTTCGTTCCCAAACCGGCTGGGACTCAGTGATTTTGGTTGGATTATTGGAAGGTCAACACTTACAAAATCAGACTTATATCCAATACCGACATCGAAGGACTGGATCGAGAAAGTTGGACGAGTCCGTTACATAACAAAGTTGGACTTACTGCGTGATTTCTGGCAGGTATCTTTATCAGAGACGGTAAAATAAATTTCTGAATTTTAATGCCAAGTGTGCTATATCAATTCAAAGTGATGCCCTTTGGAATGAAGAACATGCCCAACACATTCCAAAGACTCGTGAACAGAGTTGAAGACTGATTAATAAACTGTGCAGTCCGTTTGGACGATGCAGTGATCTTTACTAAGTCCTGGAAAGATCACTTGGTACAGTTGGCAGAGATCTTTGAATAAATACGAGAAACAAAACTGGTGATAAAATTAAACAAAACTGAATTCGCGAAAGCAGACGTGATGCTCTTGGGACAACACATCGGTCATGGAAATTTGACCCCATGGAACACAAAGGCAAAAGTTACCCAGGAATTTCCACGACCAGCCTTGACGGAAAAGGTGCTTCACTCCTGAGGAGTCAGTGGATTCTATCGGAAGTTTGTTCCAAACGTCAGCAGTGTAGTGGCATCATTAACCGAGTTGCTGAAGAAGAGCACAAAGTTTCGGTGGACAGAATAATGCCAGGAGGATTCAACCATTAAAAAGAAATATTAACCACCAAACCAGTTTTAGATACACCAAACGTTACAAAACCTTTACAAGTTGCCATCGATGCTAGTGACAAAGGAGTTGGAACTATACTGCTACAGGACGATGAGATGGGATTGCACTTTTAAAAGAAACTCAACATCCACCAGAGAAAATATTCCATGATCGAGAAAGAACTATTGAGTTTGGTATTAGAGTTATAACATTTTAATGTGTACTCACAAACAGCGTGTTGGAGACGGTTGTGCACACGGATCCCAATCTGCTTACATTCCTTGAATGCTTTAAAGACTATTTCATTGGAGTCTTATGCTACAGACTTTTAATTTAAAAATTGGACATGCAGCGTGTTGTAAAAATGTAATCAAAGATACGTTCTCACAGATTTAACTGATAAAGTTTAGATGAGATTTGTATTTATCCAATGTTAAGTATTGGTATATGGGAAGAAGTAAGGTGAACTTAGAGTTAGGTTAACTGCATGTTATGGTAATGTGTTTAAAGAATAGAAAAGCAAATGAGACTGTGTTTTAATTACGATGGTTCTTTTTTGAGAGAGAAGGTGTTATGAACGTGTACCTTTAAGAGAGTTAAGGAATTTACAAGCTCAGTGAGTTCTGGAAACTTTACAATGTAACATGTGGTCCAGCAGCTGGCAGTACCTGGGTTGCTCTGAGACAAAAAATAAAATCAAATTTCGTCAATTGGTTTAAATTATATCCCAAGAAACTAAACTACAATCGAGATTAAATTTGATTTGGCAATATTAAATAAAAAAATAAAATGAGCCAATGCTATGGGGTATAAAGCTGAGAAAAAAATCAGTTGGGGGAGAACTGGCACGGCACCAACATCTGCAGACTGCCCGGAGAGTAGCTCTCCGAAATGTAGCTCGCCTAACCTTTATTTATCAATGACCTGTGAAATAGAAACTCTAAGGAGAAGAAACGAAGACAGGGGAAGACACAAAGAGAAGATTCGACAGCTGGCAGGTTCTGAAATTTGAATATCTTGAAGTTGAATAGTTGTAAGTTAATTATTCTCTGTTAGACCTTTTTTGAAAAGTTGTTAATTTTTATTTTAAATAGTGACCTTTAGAATGGCTATTGGCCTTCTGAAGTTTTACAGATTACAGCATGGATTAAATCTTTTCTGTGTTGCAAGTTTAAATTAGCGCGGGGTGGGATGTGGTCTTCCCCCGGGTTGTAACACATTGACTGGGATTTCTCTGCACAGATGCTGCCAGACCTGCGGAGCTTTTCCAGCAAATTATTGTCTTAGTTTCTGGTTTACGAAATCTGCAGTTCTCTTGACTTTCTTATGTGTATCATTGACAGCCACGGTTGAGGTCCTGGAGGACAGGAAGACAGCTAATGTCATTACATTATTTGTAATTTGGCTGCAAGGAAAACTCAGGGAACTACAGACCAGTGAGTTTGATGTCAAGGGTGGATAAGTGTTTGTAGGAGATTCTCAGAGGCAGGATTTACATGCACGTGGAAAGGCAAGGACTGATTAGGGATATTCAGCACGGTTTTATGTCTGGGAATCCATGTGTCACAAAGTAGATTGCAGTTTTTGAAGATGTGATCGGGAAGGTAGATGAAGGTAAAACAGCATACGTTGTCTACGTGGACCTTAGTAAGGCCCAACAAGGTTCCACATGGTAGCCTGGGTAATAGAGTTAGATCACAGGAGATCAGGGAAAGCTTTCCAATTATATGGAAAACTGGCTTGACCGTAGGCGACAGAGGGTGTTGGGAGAGATTTGCTGTTCCAATTGGAGGTCTGTCGCCAGCGCTGTGCCACAAGGACCAGGCTGCTGTTGTTCGTTGTTTTTGTAAATTGTTTGGATGAGAACTTCGGAACCTTGGATAGTAATTTGGAGATAAAACCGTCAAAATTGGAGTTATGTTGGACAGTGAAGAAGGCTATCTGAGAGCACAAAGATATCTTGATCTACTTGACAAGTGGGCTGAGGATTGGCTGAAGGAGTGTCATGCAGATAAATGTGAGATGTTGCATTTTGTTATACAAACGAGTGTAGGATTTATTCAGAAAAAGGCAGTGTGCTGGGGAGTGTTGCCAAACAGAGAGATCCAGGGCATGAGCCCTTCTTCAGGCTCATGCCTGAAACGTCGATTCTCCTGCTCTTTGGATGCTGCCTGATCTGATGCGCTTTTCTAGCAACACATTTTCAGCTCTGATCTCCAGCATCTGCAGTCCTCGCTTTCTCCTAGAGAGATACAGGGTATAGGTACATAGTCCCATGAAATTGGAGTCGCAGATTGACAGGGCAGTGAATAAGGCGTAAGGCAAGCTGACTTCCATCGGTCAGAGCGTTGATTACATGAATTGGCACATCATGTTGTGGCTCTACAAGAGAATGGTAAGGCCACATTTGGAGTACTGAGAACAATTCTTGTCGCCCTGCTATAGGAAGGATGTTATAAACTGGGAAGGGGCACAAGTATTTGAAATGATGTGACGGAGTCGGGAGGTTTTGAGATATAAGGATAGACTGTTTTGTTCATTTTGTGTTGGAGGCTGAGAGGTGACCTTTATTACATCATGACAGGCATGGATAGGATGAATAGACAAGATAATTTCCTCCGGGTGTGTGTGTCCAGAATCAGAGAGGACAGTTTTAAGATGAGAGAGAAGATACTTAAAAGAGATCTAAGGGACAGTTGATTCTCACAGAGGGTGGTGTATATGTAGCGAGCTGTCAGAGGAAGTTGAATTGGGGAGTATGATTGCAACATATGAAAGACAATTGGATGCGTACATGAATAGGAAAGGTTTGGAGGGGTCTGTGTCAAAAGAAGAAAAACAGTAATCATTTAGTTTAGGTAACCAGATGAGCATTGATGAGTTGGGCCAAAAGATCTGTTTGTATATTGTCTAATTCCAAGTGTCTATGATTCTTTCACTCCTCCTTCATCACTAGTCCTTCATTGCACTGAATTCATTTCCAAGTCAAAACTCATTCTGCAAATACTTTAAATTATCTAACTCTCCAAACTTGATTAAATAATGAATTCTTGACATTGATGTGGTTCTGCAGACCACAGCAGCAGCAGAAGCAGAATTAAATTCAAGCACAATCTATAGCGTTTTTCGTGGGATAATCCCTCAATCTACCATTCTAACCAAGTTGACCTATGGTTCAGTGATGCATAGGTGAACGTGCCAGTGTCCCAATCGTGTGTACCTAAACCTGATAACAACCTTTTGAAGCTACCACAGTTGGCTGCTTGCATTCCAAACAGCAGAACTAACATCTGATAGAGAAGGTGTAATGATCCCAACACCAGCAAACCAACAGTACTGTCACATCCAGCCATAAATGGTGATGGATAGTTAAACAATTTCATGGAGGAGAGGGCTCCACTATTATCCCAATCCTAAATAATGGATCAGTCCGGTACATTAGTGTAAAAGATAAGGATGTAGTTTTGGCAAGATACTCCGTCAGACGCGTTGAGTGAATGATCTAACTTACCCTCGCCATGATGACCACATTTGGAGTACTGAGAACTATCCTTGTCGCCATGCTATAGGAAGGATGTTATAAACTGGGAAGGGGACACAAGTATTTGAAATGATGTGACGGAGACGGGAGGTTTTGAGATATAAGGATAGACTGGGATTTTGTTCATTTTGTGTTGGAGGCTGAGAGGTGACCTTTATTACATCATGACAGGCATGGATAGGATGAATAGACAAGATCATTTCCTCCGGGTGTGTGTGTCCAGAATCAGAGAGGATAGTTTTAAGGTGAGAGAGAAGATACTTAAAAGAAATCTAAGGGACAATTGATTATCACAGAGGGTGGTGTGTGTATGTAGCGATTTGATTTGCTGCAAGTGACATGAAGAAACAGGTGAACAAAGTGGATACGACAAAGGCAATGGGGCCTGACACAATTCCTGCAACAGGACTGAAGACTTGTGCTACACAACAAGCCGTGTCCCTGGGAAAGCTGTTTCATTCCAGCTCCAACTCTAACATCATCTTGTCAATTTGGAAAATTACTCAGCTATGTCCAGGCTCCTAAGAGGAGAAAAATTACAATCTGATCATTTACCATGCCCTCAGTCCCATCACGATAGTTAAACTGGTAGAAGTTCTTTTTGACAGATCTGTCAAACAGCCCAGAAATAACCAGCTCAGTGTGGTTTCCAATAGGTCCCCACGTGGATATTGTGCTGTTGTGGAAATGTCACAGGATTACTAATCCAGACCAGGCTAATGCTCTGGCAGCTGATGGAAGTTAATAACAATTAATAAAATATCGAGAACTAAAATCTGGTATCAGTAACAGTGATGCTGAAATCAATGTCGATTGCAAACTCCAACTTGCTTCATCAATTTACTTTCAGGAAGTGAATTCTGGCCTGGTGAATTCCATGCATTCCTGGTCTGGCCTAAAAGATACTCTAGACACTCACGCATGTGATAAACTTTTCAATGGTCTCTAAAATGGTAAAGCAAGACACGAAATTTTATCAAACTGCTCCGAGGTTTGGAAGGATAAAGCGGACAGAACTTCCGACACCAGCCTCATTATCAGAAAAGGGAATGGGAAACACAGTTCTGCTGACCCTCAAGAGGCCTCCTTCCTCACATCTGAGAGCTTGTGACAGCCATACTCCAGATGCCTCCCACTCTCTTTCGTGTCGAGAAATCCTTATTTATATTCAGTGCCTTGTGTTCCACAGCTGATGTGGGAGAGAAATCTCCAGAGTCACCAGTCACTGAGTGCAGACATTTATTCTCATCTCAGTGCAGATTGGCCTTCCTGTACCTAATACTGTGGCTCCCTGTTTTATACGTCCCAGTCAGGGGAATTATCATACCTACATCTAATACGTCTCACACTGTCAGAGTTTTATATGATTCACTGAGATCTCCACTCATTTTCCTAAAGTCATTTTCCCAAACGTCCCACACTCTGCCCTCACAACAAGCTTGTCATCTCAGAGATCAGTCTGGTCATCCTTCACTGCATTTCCTCAATGTCAGGTTTATCCCTTATTAGGTAAGGAGACCAAAATTACACATACTACAGCACAACATTACTACTGCTAATGGTTAGCACTGGCTAGCACTGCTGCCTCTCAGCACCAGAGGCCCAGGTTCAATTCCTGCCTCCGGCGACTGTCTGTGTGGAGTTGCACGTTCTCCCCGTGTCTGTGTGGGTTTCCTCTGCGGTTTCCTCCCACAGTCCAAAGATATGCAGATTAGGTGAATTGGCCATGCTAAATTGCCCGTAGTGTTAGGTATAAAGGTAAATGTAGGGGAATGGGTCTGGGTGGGTGCACTTCGGTGGGTCGGTGTGGACATGTTGGGCTGAAGGGCCTGTTTCCACGCTGTAAGTAATCAAAAAAAATTGAGATGGGCTCATACCAAGGCCCTGTACAGCTGCAGTGAGACACCCTTACTCCTGTCAGTCAGTCCCTTAGAAATTAAGGTTAACACACCATTTATCTTCCTGCCTGCTTTCTGCTCTTGCAATATTGCTTTCAGTGACTGGTGTACAAGGAGATGCAGATCTTTTTCAATGTTACAGTTCCCACTTGGTGAGTTTGTGTACACTAGTCAGCGTGCCAATGCCATTCCCAGTATTGACTCCTGGGTTCAGAACTCACTGCCCTGCATGGACACGGAGGGCTGCGCAGGAGGGGAAAAAAAAGAAAGAACATCCCTTTAAAGATCAACATGTTTCATTCAATCACTTTTCAAATTATAGGTTGCTGTTCCATTGTAAAGAGTAAAAAATGAGGTCTGCAGATGCTGGAGATCACAGCTGAAAATGTGTTGCTGGTTAAAGCACAGCAGGTTAGGCAGCATCTCAGGAATAGGAATTCGACGTTTCGAGCACAAGCCCTTCATCAGGAATGATGAAGGGCTTGTGCTCGAAACGTCGAATTCCCTATTCCTGAGATGTGCTTTAACCAGCAACACATTTTCAGCTTTCTGCTGTTCCATTGTCCCCATCAAAGTGCACACCGTCACATCCACCCCCATTGATCTTCATCTGCCACATATTTGCCCATTCACTCCACTTGTCTCAATCACTTTGGAGCTTTTCTTAAATCCTCCTCGCCCACTAACAGTCGGACATCATTTAGTGCTGTCAGGAGACTGAGAAATATTGCATTTGATTCCCTCAACTAAATCTTTGACAAGCACTGAGAATAGCTGGGGCCCAATCACCGATCCCTACAACACGCTATGATCCTTCGACTTCAAAACAGATTGTTTTATTCCTGTTCACTGTTTCGTGTCAATTCTCCTATTCTAAAATAATGTTCATATTTTAGTCCCAATGCCTTAACATTTGAGTTTGCGCAATCCGCCATAGTCTTTTTCAGATCTTTCTGAAAATCTAAATGCATTGCATCCATTTCTTCTCTGTATGTATCGACCAGTCAGTTTCTCAAATATGATTCCCATTTCACATTGATCCATTACATAAGAACGTACAAACTAGGAGCAGGAGTAGGCCATCTGACCCTTCAAGCCTGCACCACCATTCAGTAAGAGAATGGCTGATAATTTCATGGCTTCAGCTCCACTTACCCGCCCACTCACCATAATCCTTAATTCCTTTACTGTTCAAAAGATTATCTATCTGAGGTCACACATATTCAATGACAAATCCTTAACTATTTCACTGGGCGAAAAATGCCACAGAATCACAACCCTCTTAGTCAGGAAGCTCCTTCTCAATTCAGTCCTAAATCTGCTCCATCTAATTTTGAGACTTTGCCCTTTTATCCTAGTTTCACGTGCTTCTGGAAACACCCTTTATATTTCTATCTTATCTACTCCCTTCACAATTTTATATGTTTCTATTCTTTCCTCCCTCATTCTTTCAAATTCCAATCAATGTATAATTCCAATCTACTCAGTCTCTCTTCATTAATACCACCCCACCTCACCTCTAGAACCAACCTTGCGAGTCTCCTCTGCATCCATTGTAGTGCCAGTATTTCCTTTCTCAGATGGGGAGACCAAACCTGCACGTACTACAGGTCTCCCCAGCACCCTGTAAAGCTGCAACATAACCTCCCTACTTTCACACTCAATCCCTTTCACAATGGGAAGACCAAACCTGCACGTACTGCAGGTCTCCCCAGCACCCTGTAAAGCTGCAACATAACCTCCCTACTTTCACACTCAATCCCTTTCACAATGGAAGAAAAAATTCCATTTGCCTCGTTAATTACCTGTTGCCCCTGCAGACCAACTTCTGTGATTCATGCACAAGGACACCCAGGTCCCTCTGCACAAGAGCATGCAGCATTTTTTAACAATTCCAATAAGAGTCCTCGTAACTATTATTTCCTCCAAAAATTGAGGATTTTACATTTATTATAATTGTATTTCATCTGGCAGACCTTCACCCACTCACTTGAACTCTTTATGTCACTTTATAAAGTTTAACCGTCCTCTGCACACTTTACTCTGCCAGTCATCTTATTATCGTCTTCAATCTTTGAGACAGTACACGTGGTTCCCGACTCCAAACCATCTTTGTAAGCTTTGAATATTTGCCGTCTCAGCACCGATCCCTGAGGCACTCCATCAGTCACTGATCAGCAACCAGAAAAAACAATCATGTATTCCCACTCGTTGCTTCAAGTTAGTTAATCAATCCTCTATCCATGCTAATACATTACCCATAATGCCACATCGTACGCAGCAGCCTTTTTGGCGTCACTGTATCGAATGTCTTTTGGAAATCTCAGTACATCACAACTACTGGGTCCCCGCAGTTGTAATGTCTTCATAGAATTCCAGTAGGTTAGTGACACATGGTCTACCTTTCATGAACCAACACTGTGTCTGCCCAACTGGACAATTTCTATCAAGATGCATTGCCATTTATTCCTTGATTACAGATTGAAATATTTTCCCCGACAGTTGATAAGCTAACTCATCTAGAATTCCCCACGTTTTGTCTACCTCAATTTTTAAACAATGGTGTCTGAACTCCTGTTTTCCAATTTGCTGGAATTGCATCAGAGTCCTTTAAATTCAGAAAACTTTCCACAACTGCATTTGCTATTTCGCTCATCACATCTGTTAGTACCTTGGGATACATTCCATCAGGGCCAGGAGACTTATCTACCTTTGGCTCCATTAGCTTGTCCAACACTATCTCTCTCTTGGGAATGGTTGTTTCCAGGTACTCACTTACCTTCCACTCTTTGACAATTACTGGCATGTTATTAGTGTCCCTCATTGTGTAGACCGACTAAATAACTCTTCAATTCCTCGTCCATTTCCATATATCCTATTACTGGATCCCACTTCTCACCCTCTAAAAGACCATTGCTTACCTTAGCCATTCACTTTGTTTGGTATATTTACAGAATAGCTTGCTATGTCTATATATTCTGCGGTAGTTTACTGTCATAACCTATCTGATGTGTCGTAATACCTTTTTTGTTGCTTTATTTTGACATTTAAGGGTTTTGACATTATTTTGACATTTAAAGTTTTCACAATCTTCTACTTTCCCATTGGTCTTTGCCATTATTTATGCCATTTATTTTAATTTGATAGTCTCCCTTATTTCCAGAGACATTTGTGGCAGATTACCCTTTTCCTACAGTCCTTCCATTTCACTGTTACATGTTGTTGCTGAGAATGTTGAAAATTGCTTTGAAAGCCTTCCACTGTTTAACGGTCCCACCATTAAATTTTCACTTCCAGCCATCTTTAGCCAAGATCAAAGAGTTGTACAACTCATGCACATGAATTGTTCATACACTTAAAATGGCTCTTAAGTACTTAATCAGTTAGAATGGAGGTGCGAGTTTGATTGGTTAACATGCAAATCACAGAATTTATTTCAAGTCACTGCCTGGAGATACCTTCAGGTACTCGATGTAAATGAGGTAACACTTGTGGTCAGACAATGTATTCTAAGCGTGAGGTCTTGGTTGGACTGTCTGTGTCTTGACCTGGAGTCAGACCGGTTTTATTTACAAAGTAGGAGTAGTGTGTGTGCGTAACTGTGAGAGAGGGAGCATCTCTGTGTGAAGGGGGAAAAGAGACACACATTCCGTTTGTGAGAGAGAGTGAGGTGCAGTGTGCGTGTGTGTGGGAGGGAGAGAGAGAGGCTCTATGTGCATCCATGTGTGACAGATTGGAGTGCGTGTGTGGAACGTGAGAGAAGGGGAGTGTGAATGTGTGTAAGTCCAGATAGGGAGAGTGTGCATCATTGTATGTAACGGGGGGAGTGAGAGTGTGTGCTTGTCCAGACTAAGACACAGACAAACCCAACATGTCCCTTTCCCCACAGACACTCACTCACTCAGAGCTTTCCCTCTCTGTAACCTCTGCTCCATTTGTTGTTCATGTTACAGACTCAGATGCTGCAGCTACGGTCCCCATGCTCCAGCCAGAGTTGGGTCACCAAATACTCAGGTTGCCTGGACTGTTCGAGGCAGTTCACAGCACAATCTCTAGCAAACCATGCCCAACAACTCCTCTAACTTTTCAAAAACAGGAGTCAGTCGCAAGCCCTTCAGCTACGAGTTAGATGCCTGGTCCTTTATAATTATATTCAAGGATCTTCCTCGTGTTACTGACAGCACAATCAACTGAGAGAGACAAACAGAGGCGTTCCGTGGACAAGCGCATATTCAGTGTCAAACATGTGAGCCAAATCTCCTGGAACACTCCTGTCCATGGAGCACCACATGGGACATCGGGAAGTGAACGGCAGCTGGACAGACACCATTGCAATGTCTCAGAGCTTTTCAATGACAGCAATTGATACACGAGTGAGGCAAAAGCCAAGGCCAGGGAAATATACGGAAGAAAAAACAAATAATTAATTAACTGATAATTCGGTTAAAATGTGGATAAGGAGATGGGGGAATTGGAATAACTGGAGAAGTGAGACAACAGAGGGCCCAATCACAAGAATGCACACATTGAACAGAGACATTGCCAGATCAACTGGAATGGTCCATTGCATCAAATTCAGAATCTGCTCCATCGAACCAGCCCAGACACCATAAACTGGGGTAAGGTAACGGCTAAGATGGACATTGCGAGTGGACTACTCCATAAACTGGACTATCTGCATAGCATGGGGAACATTACAAATCTTTCCCAGATATTGCAACCGTCTAACACCATCCTCTGTCTCTGACCTTTGAGCCAGTTTTGTATACAAATGGCTAGTTCTCCATGTATTTCATATGAACCAACCTTGTTAAACAGATGACCATGCACAACGCCTTACTGATGTTCATATCGACAATGTACACCTCTCTACATCAATTAATTTTCTTAGTCACCTCTTCAAAAAAAATTGTAGTCAAGTCAGTGAGACACAATATTGCTTGCACAAAGCCACGTTGACTATCCCTAATCAGTCGTTACCTTTCAAAATGCAGGAAAATCCAATGCCTTGTAATCTCCACCAACAACTTACCCACTACTGACGTCAGGCTCACTGGCTTTTCCTTGTTACCCTCCTTAAATCCTTCAAGTAATGGCACCACATTAGTCAACCTCCAGTCTTCCAGCACTATACCTGTGGCTACTGATGATAGCAAGGCTTCCATCGATCACTTCCTTAGCTTCCCATAGAGTATAGCATACATCTAATAAAAGCCAAGACAAGTTCCTTCCTTCGTATGTTTTAAGACCTCCAGCAGCTCTTCTGTAACACAGACATTTTCCAACATGTCACTACCTACTTCCCAAATTCTCTAGCTTCTATATCCTCCTGCATTGATACTGATACAAAATATTCGTTCAGTGCCTCACCCATTTCCTGTGTACCTGGGCAGCATTGCTGATCTTTTATGATGTCCTATTCTCTCCACAGTTAGTCATCCTCCTTGATGTATTTGTAGAGTTCCTTTTGTTTCTCGTTAACTCAATTTGCTAAAGCTATCACATGTCACCTTTTAATGCTCCAAATTTCCCTCTTAAAAATTTTCTTGTTGCCTTCAGACTCTTCTAGTGATTCACTTTAAATCAGGAATTAAGAGGCTGATGATGGCCATTCCGATTGTCAGAAAAATCCATCTGATTCATTGACATGCTTTAAGGAAACAGACTGCCATCCTTACCTGGTCGAACCTACATGTGACTCCAGACCCACAGCAATGTGGTTGACTGTTAACTGTCCTCTGGGCAATTAGGGATGGGTATTAGTTGCTTGCCTAGCCAGGGACGCCCTCATCCCGTGAATGAACTAAGAAACAAAGTCTCAACTCCTGCTGTATATACCTGACACACCCTTCCCTCTTACTCGTGACCAGAACCTCAATTTCTCTAATCCTTCAGCATTCCTTACAGGTATCAGCATTACCCTTCACCAAAACAAGGACATAATGTCTCTGTACTCCGGACATCTCATTTTCGAAGACTTCCCACTTCCCAACTGACACCTTCTCTGCGAATATCTGCCCCAATCGACTTTGAAAAATTCTTGATTAATATCAACAATTTATAACTTTAAAATGTAGACCTGGTTCATCCTTTTCCATCTCTATTTTGAAATTAATAGAATTATGATGACTTGCCCCACTGATGCACCCCACTGATATCTCAACCGCCCCCTCCCCAATGCCTTTTTTTCCAAGTGTAAGGTGACGTTTAGCTCCTTCCCTTTGATGGAGAGCATTGGTCAAGCAGTTGCAGCATTTTCACTGGGATTGTGGTCAGCAGAGCCTTCAACTCATTGGGTTGAACCTAACAATAATTTGTCTCAGTGACATTTTCATTGAAAGTGGCAGAGGGAACGTCCGCACGAGGCCGAGCTAGTTTCCTGGTGCTAGCTTACCGAACTCAAATCGTTAACTACCCACCCCACCCCATGATGTCCATCTCATTCAATACCAGCCCGATTCTCCCACCCATCATGGCTGGAGGTACTCACCATTGCCCGGATACCCCTGGAAATTCTGTGATCCCTGGCACTGTGCCAATGGGCGCACGGTTGAGCTTTCTCAGTTTAAAGCTGCCCTGCACAGTTTACCCTCAGCATGGCAGATAAGGGGCAATTACACCATGGTTTATTGACAGGGACACGGAGCTCCTGGTGGATGGGCAAGAACAGAGGGTGACCATTCTCTTCCCAGGGGGAGCCAGACAGCCAGACCCACCAGCATGGTCTGAACTCACCACCCAGCTCAGTGTAGAATCTGCAGTTTTAAGATATGTCCTGCAATACGGAAAAAGCATCAATAACCTTCCCCGCTCTGTCAGGGTAAGGGTCACCGTATTCTCTCTGCACCCTCACCCTCACTGTATATCTGTTATAGCACCAACCCCCGACCAAGGCTCATGCTCCACCTCTCTCACTGCTGCATGCGGCACCTTCCTTCTCTCTCTATTTCCCCTCCACTATATCTCTCACACTAATAACACTGTTTGGATACAACAGTATAGACTGATTCCTTCTTGACACATCACCATCTCCAACCCACGCCCCCACCCACACCGGCACGTATAGCAGGGAACCCCACTCCCACATTCACTCCCTCCCTCCATTTCTCGCATTCCAAGAGAAACAACTTGGAATAGGTCGGAAAGGGACAAGCTGGGAGTGCCCGATATCCATCTCTCCACCACCACCCGTACCTGTGTGTCTGTATTTGACTCTGTGGGTATCTATATGTAAGTGCAGGTCTGACTGTCTCTATGGTGCTGAAAATGAAACAATCTGTTCCTCTGCTGGCCTCCCCACCCTACTGCAGTGACAGCAGCAGAGAATGACATCACTTGAGGATTCAGACTGGGACGGAGAGAGAGTGAGAGAGCTCATAGCACGATCCAAACTGACAGCACCATGAATACACACACACACACACACACACACACACACACACACACACACACACACACACACACACACACACACACACACAGAGGCTCAGGCACACAATGCTAGTAGATGGAGGGTTGCAAATATACTTGAGCCTGTCAGAATGGAAATGATCACCTTTGAGTCAACCATTTTGTCAGATGAGATGAATTGATGTCTCACTCTGTGACTTGCAATGCTTAAAACTTACATGAAAACGTATTGAGAAGTCCTGAAAAAGGCCCAGTAGTGTTACTAATGACACAGGAACACCATTGCTCAGTGTCGGACAAAACAGCTCTACGCTTCCAAAGATATTATTGGAAAAATCAAACGGCCATGCAATTTGAGAGATTCACAGTAAAGGATTTGTTATCTTCTGAGAGAGTAAAAATTCTGCCGCTGGTGCAGTGGTGTGGGGAGGCCAGCAGAGGTTAGTATTGCATGAATCTAATCACAAAACTCAGAGGCTAGCAATGCTGCCTCACAGTGCCAGCACCACCCCACCCCTAACACCCCCCCCCCCCGCCCCCCGGGCTCGATTCCACGCTCAGGTGATTGTGTGGAGTTTCACATTCTCTCCGTGTCTGCGAGGGTTTCCACCAGGTGCTCGATTTCCCACCCACACGTCCAAAGGCGTGGATGTTAGGTGAATTGGCCATGCTAAATTGTCATGAGTGCCCAGGGATGGGTAGGTTAGGGGCATTAGTCATGAGTAAACATAGGATAGCATATGAACGGGTTTGGGTGGGTTACTCTTCAAAGGGTCAGTGTGGATGTGTTGGGTCGAAGGGCCTGTTTCCACACTGTAGGAATTCTACGACCTCTGCGAACAACAGGGACAGACAAAGACAAGAGGAGGAGGGAGACTTTGATCCCAATTTCAATCTATTTACTTCAAAAACAAATTTGCACAGCAGTGCAGACAGAGATACTAACACGCATAACACAGACCCACAGAGATACGCACGTAGATATGGAAGTTTGCACACAAACACACGAACATAACCCCACATACAGGCACACATTGTCTTTAACACAGAACTATATATGTTTTTATTAATAAGTTATCAACGGTCAGTTGGAGACGGCAGGAGAATGGGGTTGAGAAATATTTTAGCCGTGATCAAATGTCATGGCAGACAAGATGGGCCGAATGGCCTAATTCTGCTCCAGGATTCATTGCTCATATGATCTTGTGGTGACTGGAATTGTTTTTCTACGATGTCAGTGGAGGCTGAATTTGGTAAGTATTTGACTGAGGAGAGTTAATGAGAAGTGGACAGGCTGGAGGGGCAGAATGGTCGACATATGTTCCTAATTGTTGACTCCTTTTATATTAAATGATTGGTGAATGGTTTGAGGGAAACACATTTTGAGAATAAGGACCTTCCCATTTCAGACTGAAACAGGGATGTTCCTTTCTCTTTAGGGTTGTGTGATCTGTGATGTTCTCATGCTGAAGTAGCAAGGTTCAGTTCCATAGATATTTGATGAACATGAAAATCCATACTTATTAGGAACTGACAGGGAGGGGATATTTAATCACAATCACATCAACAATGCACATTCTGAATGGTGCTGAATGGCCAGCTGCTGCCCTCTCAACCACTCAATAATGTTACAGAGGTAAAGAAAGATCCCATTCAGTCAGTCAGCATCGTTATAATGAGACAGGCGGAGACCATTCTGCCCGCTAAGGATTTACACAGGAATAGATTGAAGTCATTCAGCCCGCTGAGGATGAGGCCATCCTAACTTTCTAGCTTGCTGCCCAGCAACAAGGGAAACCTGGCAAAGTATCAGGGAATAAACATTCAGAATAAATGTTTATATTCAGCTTGTAAAGTTGTAATTGGTGGAATGCCTCAGGGATCAGTGTGACATTATCAACAATTTACAATCTATACCAATGACCTGGATGAGGTGACTGATTGGATAAATTACTTCATTTACCAAGATAGTCATTTCACAGCATATGGAGACTCTGCAATGGGATATCGGCAGGAGAAGTTAGTGAGCAAATTTGGCAGAAATCAGTATAACAAGGGATAAGGGAATTCACTGCTCAGAACAGATAAAATAACAGTAACCTCCTTAATTGGAGAGAACATCGCAGAATGTATTGGTGCGGAGGGATGTCTGTGTCTTAGTACATGAGCCATATAAACCTAGTCGGTAGATTCAACAAGTGATTAGGGAAATGTATTGAATGATGCTGTTTCATGCAAAGGCAATCGGGTATAATCACTGGGATGTTTTACTGCATCTGGACATGACAATGCTGAGACTACATCGAATGTATTGCATGTAGTAATGAACCCTGAAATTGAACGAAAAGATATGCAATTGTTTTAGAAGCTTTTCACAGATGTTTCACTTGACTCCTTGTTAGAATGAAGGCCTGATAGAATCATAGTGTCATACATCACGGAAACAGACTCTTCGGTCCAGCTCAATTGCACTGACCAGATATTCCAATCTGATGTAAAATCATTTACCAACATTAACCCATAACTCTCTAAACCTTTCTTATTCATATACCCATCCATTTCCTCTTAAATGTTGTAATTGTACCAGCCTCCAACACTTTCGCTGCCAGCTCGCTCCATACACGCACTACCCTCTGTGTGAAAAAAGTTACCACTCAGGTATCTTTTAATTTTCCCCTCTCACTTTAAATCTTTGTCCTCTGGTTTGGACTCCTCCAGCCTTGGAAAATAACCTTGGCTGATCCCGCCCCCATGCCCCTCATAGTCTGTACAAGGTCAGAGTACTTCAGGCCTGAGTATGAGAGCTGTTCATATTGAACCATAAAAGACCCTGAGGAAAGTGTATTGGGACGTAGCTGAGGATTAGAGAATAAAACTAAGGATTTAATTTTAGAAAACAACATACTCATTTTAACACTGTACTATGAAGTGTTTAATATATTGTACAAAAATTATGCAGACATATATAAATATACCTTCAAATTATAAATTACAAATCCTTCCTAAATGGAGCAGGTAAAAGGGATGGTGTGATTCAATCGGGAGAATGTTCAACCAGACCTTACCTAGTCCAGGTTGGTGTTTGGGTCAAATTATTGCATGCTTCAGATCAGAGAGGGAACAAATGCAACCAGTCCTAAAAACAACGGCCATTTCTCTGTCTCTATTTGTACTTCTCTACAGCAATATATGAGAGCTGAAAACCAATCAGCCATCTTTAACACTCTTTGATCGTTCCTATTGAGATTCATTAGAATCTCTCCACTGCCTGCAGCAAAGGGAATTCAGCCAAATCCAACTGTTCCAGAAGAAACCCAGTGCTAGCAGCTTCTGTGAGGCTGAATAACTTCAGAGGCTGAATAACAATTGAAACAATCTCAATTTTGCTTTTGTCATGAAAATAACTGTTATTTGGACAATGCTCTTTCGAATTAATATTCTGCAGAGTTTCATTTTTTTTCTGATTACCTTCAGACGTGTGTGTATGTGTGTATATATATGTGTGTGTGTGTGTGTGTGTATCTATATGTGTCTGTGTGTGTTTGTGTTGTCTGTGTGTGTCTTTGTGTGTGTCTGTGTGTCTCTGTGTGTGTCTGTGTGTGTGTGTCTGTGTGTCTTTGTGAGTGTGTGTGTGTCTGCGTGTATATGTGTGTGTATCTGTATGTCTGTGTGTGTGTATCTGTCTGTGTGTCTGTGTGTGTGTGTCTTTTTGTGCATATTGCTGTGTCTCACATTTATAGAAAAATAAATGTTGATGCACATATTGTCAATGTCCAAACTCTATATCATTTATGTTTCCATCTTATTTCGAGTAACTTTGCTTTGGTTTTAGATTAGTTATTTTAACAAATTTATGAAACCTGTCTGACTGTCCTAACATTGAACCTGACCCATTCTGAGATGGATATCATTTACCATATCACACACTTAGTTACACTGACAAGTTATCGTGACGCCCCGAGGGGACGGAATAGAAAAAGAAGCAATGACTCTCTAACCTCAGTAAGAACAACGATAAGGAGAAATTCTCAAAAGGCCATTTGAGTGGGAATTCTCTGCCCCATAGGTTTGTGATACCTGTGTGTTTGCATTTATTCAAAGGTGTGTTAGTTAAATACTTCACGGGAAAGTGACTCAAGGATAATGAACTGCAGATCGGAACGTGGGGCTGAGACCACACCCTTAGTGCCTGGTGGGGCAGGGACCGACTGCTGTTCCTCAGTCCTATTTTGCCTCATTCCATTGAGCCCCTCAATCTGCTACTCACAAGCAGTTGGAGATCACTTACTCCTACGACCTGGTGCACAAAAATCGAGGAGACCATTCAGCCACTGAATACAGTCAGACATGATTTGGTGTGAATTGGAAAACGTTCTTGGGAAAAGAGTGGGTGTTACTGTGAAACGGTCTCCTCCTCTCTCTTTACAGAAGTTCTCCTGTCTCTATTTATTAGTCATGTTGTTGACCCAGATTCACAGTGATTACAGCCCCCATACTGTACCCAGATATTGCTCACAAAATCCTCTGGTCTCTTTGATTACAGCATTTCTTCACAGAACATCCAGGAAAATAACAACGATGAAACTTCCAAAAACAGAATGCAAGAACATGAGAAGCAGGAGTGGGTTATTCAGCTCCTACAGCCTGCCCATCGCTTCAATAGGATCATGGCTGATCTGCTGTAGGCCCCACCTCCCGCAGTGCCTGCTGTGTCAAATATCCATCCGTCCCTGTGTCCCAACTATCTCAATGATCTATCTCCCCAACCTCTCTGGGATAGAGAAGCCCCGATGATCACTCCCCTCTGTGAGAAGGAAACACACCACACACATACACTGTGACCTACTGACATCAATAAATATATATGAACACCAGGTAAACTTGACTGGCCCAGATAACAAGGCTGTATTTGACTGATGATGGTATCAAGGAACCTGAAGTAAATGGAACATAATGGAGATTAGGAAAAATCTCCCCACTGTTTTTTTGAGTGGGAACAACAGCGAAGGTAAGGCAAACCAGGAAGGCTACAGCTACGGTAAGGGAGATTTTTAAAATTACCTACTGGCAGTGGCCAGTGGGGTTTATCCTCCTGAGTACGAGCGGGAGCAGTGGCAGAAGTGACGCGGACCAGAGGGGCTGCTGGGAAGGAAAGTAAGTGACCATATATATTCGCAACGCCCTGTGGGCCAGAACGGAAGTGGGCAGAATAGAAAAGCGCTAGTGGTAGGAGACTTGATTGTTAGGAAATTGACAGGAGATTTTGTGGTTAGGATCGGGATTCCCGAAAGGTATGTTGCCTCCCTGGTGCCAGATCGGCACGTCTCCGATCAGATGTATAAGATTCTAAAAGGGGAGGGCAAACAGCCAGACATCGAGTTACATATTGGTACCAATAATATAGCCAGGAAAAGGATTGAGGATATAAAAACTGATTTCAGGGAGTTAGGGTGGAAGCTGCAGAGCAGGACGAACAGAGTAGTTTTCTCAGGTTTGCTCCCAGTGCCAGGAGATAGCGAGGCAAGCAACAGAGAGCGGGCGCATTTTAACACGTGGCTGAGCAGCTGGTGTAGGAGGGAGGGCTTCAAATATGTAGGTAATTGGGATGCCTTCTGTGGAAGGTGGGACCTGTACATGAAGGACGGGTTCCACCTGAACTGGAAGGGGACCAATATCCTGGGTGGATGGTTTGCTTGAGTGATTCAGGAGGGTTTAAATTGTATGGCAGTGGTGTGGGAACGAGAGCTATATACCAGTGGTGAGAGTTGATGAAGATGAGGCAATAGCAAGAGGTAGCACAGCCAGTGGGAAGGAATTTCCTGTGAAAGAACCAAGGGATCAGTTAAAGGTGTTTGCTTAAATGCAAGGAGTATCAGGAATATTAGTGATGAGCTTAGAGCATGGATCAGGACCTGGTACATGATGTTGTCGCCATAACAGAGGCATGGATTTCTCAGGGGCAGGAACGGTTGCTGGATGTTACAGTGTTTAGAACATTTTTTAAAAATAGGGAGGGGGAAAGAGGATGGGGTGTAGCACTGCTAATCAGAGAGGGTACCACAGCTACAGAGCTTACCAATGTCATGGAAGGTCTGCCTACTGAGTCAGTATGGGTGGAAATTAGGAACAGTAAGGGAGCAGGCCCCTCACTAGGGGTTTACTATAGCCCACCATGAGCAACAGAGAGATTGAATAAAACAGAGCTCGACAGATTTTGGAAGAGTGTGAATGTATTTGATTGTTGTAATGGGTGACTTTAACTTTCCCAATATTGATTGGAACCTCCTTCGAGCAGATGGTTTGGAGGAGCTGTTTTTGTAAGGTGTGTTCAGGAGGTGTTCCTAACTCAGTACGTTGACAGGCCGACGAGGGGAGAGGTCATTTTGGATTTGGTGCTCAGCAATGAGCCGAGTCAGATGTCAGATCTTGCTTGGGGAGAGCATTTTGGTGATAGTAACCACAACTGCCTCAAATTCTACATAGGAGAAAGTGAGGACTGCAGGGTGAGGATGATGGGCCGGAGTGGGGGTGGGGGCGAATAATTTGGGAAGAAGATTGCAAGTCAAGAAGGCAGTGCTGAGTCTGAGGGTTGGGACTGAGAAAAGGTGGGGGAGGGGAAATGAGGAAGCTGGAGAAATCTGCATTCATCCCTTGTGGTTGGAGGGTTCCTAGGCGGAAGATGAGTCGTTCTTCCTCCAACCGACATATTGCTATGGTCTGGCAATGGAGGAGGCCAAGGACATGCATGTCCTTGGCTGAGTGTAAGGGGGAATGTTGTGGATGTTGTGCATCTGGACTTCAGCAAGGCATTTGATAAGGTTCCCCATCGTAGGCTCGTTCAGAAGGTCGGGAGAAATGGGATACAGGGATATTTAGCTGTCTGGATACAGAATTGACCGGTCGACAGAAGACGGCGAGTGGTAGTGGAAGGAATGTATTCTGCCTGGAAGTCAGTGGTGAGTGGTGTTCCACAGGGCTCTGTTCTTGGGACTCTACTCTTTTTAATTTTTATTAATGACTTGGAATAGGAGATTGAAGGATGGGTTAGCAAATTTGCAGATGAGACAGAGTTTGGAGGTGTCGTTGACAGTATAGAGGGCTGTTGTAGGCTGCAGCAGGACATTGACAGGATGAAGAGATGGGCTGAGAGGTGGCAGATGGAGTTCAACCTGGATAAATTTGAGGTGATTCACTTTGGAAGGTCAACCTTGAAGGTTGAGCACAGGATTAAAGACAAGATTCTTGGCAGTGTGGAGGAACAGCGCTATCTTGGTGGGCAGGTACATCGATCCAATACAATTGCCACCCAAGTGGACAGGGTTGTTAACAACGCATATGGTGTTTAGGCTTTCATTAACAGGGGGATTGAGTTTAAGAGCCATGAGATCTTGGTGCAGCTCTATAAAACTTTGGTTAGACCGCACTTGGAACACAGTGTCCAGTTCTGGTCGCCCTATTATAGGAAAGATGTGGATGCTTTGGAGAGGGTTCAGAGGAGGTTTACCAGGATGCTGCCTGGAATGGAGGGCTTATCTAATGAAGAGAGGTTGACTGAGCTCGGACATTTTTTATTGGAAAAAGAGGGAAGAGAGGGAACCTAATTGAGGTGTTCAAGATAATGAGAGGCATAGATAGTGTTGATAGCCAGAGACTATTTCCCAGGGCAGAAATGGCTAACACGAGGAGTCATCGTTTCAAGATGTTTGTTGGAAAGTATAGAGGGGATGTCAGAGGCGGGTTCTTTACACAGAGAATTGTGAGAGCATGGAATGCGTTGCCAGCAGCAGTTGTGGAAGCGAAGCCACTGGGGATATTTAAGAGACTGCTGGATATGCATATGGTCACAGAAATTTGAGGGTTCGTACATTAGGTTTACCTTACATGAGGATCAATGGTCGATACAACATCGTGAGCTGAATGGCCTGTTCTGTGCTGTACTGTTCTATATTCTATGTTCTGTGGTTGGAGTGATTCAAAACAAAGAAGATGGCTGTGGTTCTTGGACATCCACCACCTCAGTCTCAGAACATTTCTGCGGGAGATCCACAGTTCAAGTATCCTCAGTTGCTCCACAATATCTTTCTCCATATCATAACCTCAGAAGTGGGGAAGGTCAATGAAGATCACGCAATGTTCAGAATAACGTGTCCTCCCTCAGCTCCTGTAGCAGTCTGTGTCCATGTGCAGCAAGACCCAGGCAGCATTCAGGCTGGTGTTGTTAGAGTGTCGGGAAAATTCAAGCAGCAGTACTGCGGGGCACTGTGCATTACCACAGTAAAGGGAAGAGTTCATTCAGCACCTCAAGCTCACTTCACAGGAATGTAAGGAGCTCATTCAGCCCATCAACACTATTGGATAAGAATAGGGATAGCCCATTCAATCCCTCCTGCCTGTTACACAGGAAGAGAAGGAACCCAGTCAAACACATTGATCTGTTAAACAGGAACCAGGGATTGCCCAATCAGGCCCTTGAGCTTCTCCCTTGACACCAGGAGGCGGCCATTGAGGCTCTCAAGCCCCTTGTACAGAAATAGGAGGATGTTATCGACGCCACAACATGACAAACCAATGAAGAGGAGAGACTGCACGGATATACTGCTCCATGTTGTTCCCCTTGCCTCCATTGCTAATGGTGCACAATTGATACATCAACGTGGTTTGCTGACAGTGAAGAGGGAAGACAAATGTTTCATGTTAAGTCTCAAAGAAGCATCTTCCATCTCTGAGAAGGTAGACTTGTGTTCTCGATGGAGGGCAGAAGCTATTGCAAATGGCTAACTCTTTCAGATTAAGGCATTGTAGCTGCTGATAGATTTGTGAACAATGTGACGCTTAGTGCAGGGTCATACACCAACTGCACATTGAGGTGGTGAGAATGCAGTCAGAGCCTGAAGCTCCCTCTCAATCACAATGGGAGCTCCACAGAGTTACACAAACGTCCAAGAAGCACGTATCTTGGAGAAAATGCAATTTCTCATGCCACCAATGTCTTTCAATGAAAAGAATGTGTACTCGTCCATGATCTTCAGGTTTCAATGCAGTCAACTCTTATTCGCTCACCATGCAACAAATTAAACATCCATCATTTCACACCCTCTTCATGTTACCATCATCCCAAAGATTATTGTGATAAAATAGCTTTGCACTGCCTCTGTGGCAAGAATTTATAAAGGAGAGAGAGTCTGTCCACAATAGCCCAAATGCAGCCTCAACAACACTCCACAACTCCTACACATGATATATTTTGTAATGAAGGCTGCCATTTCATTTCCTGGATGCCCTGCATGAATCCTGTTCGTGACTTATGACCATGGACATCCAGGTCCATTTTGCCAAAAGCATTTCCCAACCTCTCACCTTCTAATAATTACAACTTGTAAAGGACTGTATGAGTTGTTCACGTTCAAATCACTTTTTTGTGTTACAAATAGCTGTGTTCGAAGCACTGATGCATGTGATACCCAATCAGTCGTGGCCTTCTCTCCAAAGGAGGACCCTCGTCTCTGTGTTCACTCCATCATACAATTCTCAATCCATGTAGGACATCTCCTTACCCAAGGACTGTAACTTTTCTTACTATGAGCAACCGTTTCAACCTTCTTCTGAAAATCCAAATACACCGTTCACCCTAGTTCTCACTCGTCGATGTCAGAACCAACATCCTCCACAAACTCCAGTACGTTTTTCAAAGATAGTTTTCCTGTCCTGAATCTAGGTTGATGCTGCTCAATCATATCATTGTTCTCCAATGATCTATTTATCATTAATTACAAAAAATGCTCATAGTTTCCTCACTCATGGCAGTCTTATCCCTCAGTTGGTTTACTGTTTTCACCCTCCGTCCTGTTGTATATATGTGTGGTCGTAGTAGTCGCTTTCCAAACTGCAGGATCCTTTACAGAATCTAAAGAGCTTTGACCACCCTCACATAATTAAGGAAAAAGCAGGAGAGAAGGACGCTATTGACCCATTCTGTTTGCACAAGCTCCGAAAAGAGTTAACATGCAAGCTCAATTCTCCAGCCCTATCTCTGTAGCCCTCTAAATTCATCACTCATCTGTTCCAGCAGCTTACCAACCTTCAACGCAATGAGTTTTTCCAATATTTCAACTTTACTAATTCCAAATTTCCTGAAGTTTCTCGCTTTCGCAGTCACCCTGTTCTCTAATACTTCCAAAACGATTTTCTGTTGCTTCTTCTGTTTGGACAGAACAAAAGTATTCTCCTCACCGGACAAAGATGGTCTCTGTCACCTCGTGAATACGTGAGAGGATGGGACTCTGGAATAATGGATAGGTCCACCAACCCTGCCAGGCAAGTTCCTGAATCAAAATGGTTGTTGGGCATTTGGAGTGCAGTCCTCTCCCTGGTGTGAGACTGCACAGCTCTGTGATCTCCTCATTGTTGAAATAAACTGGCTTCACTCTATGCACCTGGGAATGGTAAACCATTGGGAAATAGTTGTAGAAATCTCAGTAAGGACAGTGCAGTGCCCTGGTCCTCCCTCACAGTCTCCGCAGACCCAGATACACTGTAAAATATATCCCAGCTGCTTTCATGTCTGTTGCATGGTGAGTGGACTCAAAATGCTATGTTTTTCTGTCGACAGAGGCTGCCAAACCTACTCCGTTTCCCCAGCCCTCTGTTTCCTTTTCGTTCAGAACCCCAGTATCTTTCCTTGTTTGATTTAACCTTTATTTTTGTTATTGTATGGGACATTGGCCCATCGAGTAGACACTGACCTTCAGCAGAGAATTGCACCCAGACCCACCTCGTACCCCATTCCTGCATTTCCCATAGGTAACCCAACTCCTACCCTGTCCCTGCATCTCCCACAGCTAACACACCTAACTGCACATGATGGGTAATTTAGCATGGTGTATCTACTGAACCTGTGTACACTGTGTGAGGAAACTGAACCTGACAGAAGCGTATAAGAGAATGAGAGGTATGAGCAGAATGAACACACAGCAGCTGTTCCCCTGAATCAAAGGATCAAAAGCAAGGGAGACCATGTTTAAAATGAAAGACAAGACATTAAGAGAGGATTTGTGGAATCTGTTTGGAACCCAGACGATGGTTTGTGTCTTGAATGCATTGCCTGAGACGGTGATTTAAGAAGGAAACCTCACAAACTATATAATGCACTTGTATCTGCACTGGATGGTGCAGACTCGATGGGCCTTGTCTTTATTACATGATTTCATGCGGTGGCAGCCATGAAAGCTCTGACGTATTCTGAAGCAGCAACCAATGAGACTTGTTGGTTTGTTCCATCGAACTGTGCTCAGTAAGTGGCGAGATTACAAACCATTATCATCCCATGGAGTATCAGTACTTACTCAGCCTCGGACAGCCCATACATCTCTGAAAACATCCATGTTAATTCTCACGTTCAGTGCAAGAATCGTCCAACGACAGAAACAGCATTATTTCAGCTGTTTGACACCATTATTTTCAGGACACCAATAACATAGAAACAGACTTCGCTTCATTATTATATAGACTTCTCGTGTAGTGTTGTTATTTCTCTGAAGAATAATAAAGTCCTTCTCATATATTTGCATTGACAAAGAGTTCGTTTTCCTGCAAGCTATTCATGTAAAAAATGAGGTCTGCAGATGCTGGAGATCACAGCTGCAAATGTGTTGCTGGTCAAAGCACAGCAGGTTAGGCAGCATCTCAGGAATAGAGAATTCGACGTTTCGAGCATAAGCCCTTCATCAGGAATAAGAGAGAGAGAGCCAAGCCGGCTGAGATAAAAGGTAGGGAGGAGGGACTAGGGGGAGGGGCGATGGAGGTGGGATAGGTGGAAGGAGGTCAAGGTGAGGGTGATAGGCCGGAGTGGGGTGGGGGCGGAGAGGTCAGGAAGAGGATTGCAGGTTAGGAGGGCGGTGCTGAGTTGAGGGAACCGACTGAGACAAGGTGGGGGGAGGGGAAATGAGGAAGCTGGAGATCACAATATGGCGGCTTGTGTAACAGTCCATCCACCAGCAGTAATATTTACTCCCAGCTAAACAGGCACATAAGATGCACAGCTGGTACTCCCTCTCAATAGCCACTTGGATGGACCAACACCAACTGGACTGGAACGTCTCAAGGGCAATTAATGCTGGTCTAGCGCCATAAAAATTCCAAATAAACTAAAAAGACAAATCGATTTTTGATAATTATTAAACAATGAGGACATCTTATTGATCCGATGAGTTTGTCGCTGTCGTTGAAGTTATGTGATCTATTTCTGTGAAACCATTTCGTGCATATATTGAAAAAACAAAAGCTCATGTCACAGATACAAGGTTATGAAGCATTTAAACACAAAATGCCAGGGAAGAGTCAGCTATAGATCTACAGGTAACTGGGAATAATGTAGTTTGGTGTTTTCTGGCTGGCATAGATGTATTGGGCTGAAAGGCCTGTTCGTATGCCGTATGAGTCTACCACTTTAATTGCTGGAAACAGAGAATGAAGTCTCATTATTTCCATAGCTTGTGAGCATCAAATAGTGAGGAATACAGTCTCCAAGGACACACAGGATGTGAAGCTATATCATTGTCCCTTCGCTATCAAAGTGTTAAGAACCCCGTTTCTCTCTTTGTAAAATACCTGTTAGTGTTCCTGCACCACAAGAACCACAGGGATCTATCACCATATTTTGAATAGAAATTAAAAACAGGCAACAGAATGCTGGCCTTGGTAATGAAACACACCTCACAAGAACAACGGAAAAGGATCTGCTGTATTAAATTTATCCATTCGACCCAATCTGATTTCTAAAACAGTTTCAAACGAGGTTTTCCCTTTGTCCTGTGTCCCTGACCTCGCTACAACATCATGAGTCTTTCCCAAGTGCTTTTGGGTGCCGGTTAAAAGTCACACATGGAAAGCTGTGCCCAATAATCTGAAAGGAAAAGTCTTCGTGTTCGTGACAATCGTGTTATTTTTATCGGCACCTAAAGACAACAGAAATGTAGAAACAAGCATCAGGAGTAAGGAATAAAAACAGCTCCATCGTGTGATAAGGTCGTGGATGATCTGATTG
This sequence comes from Hemiscyllium ocellatum, assembly GCF_020745735.1. Taxonomy (NCBI): domain Eukaryota; kingdom Metazoa; phylum Chordata; class Chondrichthyes; order Orectolobiformes; family Hemiscylliidae; genus Hemiscyllium; species Hemiscyllium ocellatum. The sequence continues at coordinate 33,863,559 of NC_083444.1, read as the reverse complement.
TGACCTCAATCACACATTCCTCCTTTGCCTTTCAAATGTTAGTGCATCACTCTTAGTCAAGAATCTGCCTGCTTCTGCCTTAGGAATATTCAATATCTTATCCTCCATCGTTCTCTGGGAAGACAATTGTACATAGACACAACACGCTGAGAGAATGACACCAAATCACCATTTGCTTAACAGAGACATTTTTTCAGTTTTATAGTCCATCCATTCATGGTAATCTCTCACACAAGCTGAAATATTGTTTTAGAATTCAACTTGAAAAGACGACTTGGAATATTCTGAGGTTAAACAAGATCAAATGTTGTTCGCCTAAATCCCAGCAGATCAAGAGCCAGTCATTTCAAGATTTCAGGAGAAAATGAACGCTCCTCTCAGGAGTCAACTGAGTGAATCTTGTATGAATTGCATTTCATATCATTGTGGCCATCGCTCTCTCGAAGTGGATACACCGCTACATTGTAAATCTGTAGAAAATTGTCACTACTTTTAAATGTATTCTGTTTCAGAACGTTTCAACACTTATCCTACCTCCTGAAGAATGTGATGTACACGTAAAGATTTTGCTTTGTAATCCAGGTGCCCGGTTCTTCTGTGCCCAAAGCCAATCTGTCCACTGAAATAATACACTACATTTCCATTCAACCCGCCAATATCTTTTTGCACAGACACATTTTTCCTACTATGTTCCATGCACCAATACTTGGCTGTTCACTTGACCCACCTTAACCTTCTTATAGTCTCATGTCCTCTTCATATCTTCCTTCTAGAACAGTTCCAAGTTTGTATTCGTCCCTACTACAAACAGAATATTTGGCCAAAGAAATTCACTGTGGCCATATTGCAAAGTAGTTGACAATGAAATATTATTACTCCATGTCTAAACTATAAATTTGAGACAATGCTAAAGTGCTTTACAGTCGCATCACTCAATTCCATTGCTTAAAATAGAGTCAGATGGTTTGGAATGTGTGTGGGTAGAATTGAGGATCCGTAAAGGTGAAAAACCGTAGTTGGAGTTATATACAAGTCTACAAATTGTAATCAGAAGCTGGGGCGCATGATAGACTAAGAGATAGAAACAATATGTAGGAAAGGCAAATTTACAGTGACTGGAGGGATTTCAATAGGCAGATGGACTGGGAAAATCAGTTGAAGTGGGTTGCAAGGAAAGGAATTTGTGGAATGTCTATGAGATGGCTTTTTGGAGCAGCTTATGGTGAAGGCAATGAGGGAACGGGCAATACTGGATTTAGAGCTGTGCAGTGAGGCAGACTTGATAAGGAAGCTTAAGGTGAAGGAACCCTTCAGAGGCAGTGATCATAATATGATTGAACCTACTCTTCAGTTTGAGAGGGAGAAAGTAGAATCGGAGTTAATATTCCAGCTGAATAAAGGCACCTTCAAAGACACAAGGGAGAAGCTGGGTAGAATTGACTGGGAGAGGAGCCGAGCAGGAAAGACAGTGGAAAAATAATGGCGGGAGTTTCTCGGAGCAATTTTGGAGTCACAGCTGAGATTTATCCCGAGGTAAAAGATGCATTGTACAGCAAGGATGAGACAACCACGGATGACTGGGACAGTCATGGCTAGGGTAAAAGAAAATTGGAAAGAAGATAACATAGCAAAAGGCCGTGGGAAACCAGAAGATTTGGAAACTTTCAAAGAAGAACAGATGGCAACAAAATAAGAAATAAGGATGGAGAAGTTTAAATATGAGGTTAAGCTATCCAGCAATATAAAGGACAATTGTAAGAGTTTCATTAGACATAAAAAGGGCAAAAGAGAAGCAGAAGTGGATATTGGGGCACTGGAAAATGACGCTGAAGAGATAGTCATGTCGAACGAATGATACATGAGAAACTGAATAACTATTAAGAGAGTTGGCAAAGAAGTGGCAGATGGAGTACAACTTGGGAAATTGCAAGGTGATGCACATTAGTAGGAACAAGACAGGCATGGACTACTTTATAAGTAGAGAGAAAAATCAGAAGTCTGAAGTGCAAATAGAGTTGAGATTTCCAGTCCAGGATTGTCTTGAGATAAACTTGCAGGTTGAGTCAGCAATTAGGAAGGTCTTGTATCTGGCGCACAATGTTTTTGAAATCTTATATTCAGCAAAAGAACTGAGTTAACTCTTTCAAATACTATTTGTTTATTGAACGCAATTAATATTATAACAATAAAATGTATTAGAACGCAATGATAAACGCTACAAATTATCTTATGCTTTACCTTAACTATGGATGATCACAAACCACCCCACTAGAGTTTGACCTGGTGATATCTTCTTGTTCTTCTGATGATCTTGCAGGTGTCTTCTCTTTCCCTGGTTATTCTCGAGTTATGGCACTGTGTGGGGGTTTGTGGTGATTTTAAGCTTCGAAGTCTTCACGACCTTTAGCGAAGGTAAGGAGGATCTGTCAATGGAATGATCAGGTTCATTTACCCTGATCAATCAGACTCAACCATGGGTTGGCTCAAGGGCAACATTCCCTTGTCCCATTCAGGTCCAAATTCAGGTTGGTATTACAGGGTCTGGAGCTGTCAGGTTTGTTTGCAAACCATCTGTGGGTAGCTGCAGCCTGTCTGGATTCTGCAGCATGTGGATTAGCACAGAGACTTTAGTCAAGGCTGGGATCCCTTTCCCAGCATGCATTAATCATTGTTCATTTTTGTACCTCCATGGTTAGTTTATTATTGCCCATCGTAAGATTATTCTTTCAGGTGGCCCGCCCGGTCAGAAAGGCAAATACAATGATGGCATTTATTTTGAGACGACTTGAATATTAAAGTAGGGATGGATTTCTGAGGCACTATGAGACTCTGGTCAGACCACATTTGGTGGATAGTGCGCCGTTTGGGGCCCATATCTCAGGAAGGATGTACGGCCCCTGGAGCGTGTTCAGAGGAGCTTCACAAGAATGGTCCTAGGAATGAAAAACTTAACATATGACATCTCTGGGTCTATACTCACTGGAGTTTATTAGGATGAAGGGGGATCTAATTGAAACATACAAAATACTGAATGTCAGGTCAGAGTAAATGTTGGGAAGATGTTTTCGTGGTTAGGAGAGAAAGGACTCAAGAACATAGTCTTAGATAAAAAATGATATTTTAGACAGAGGTATGGAGAAATGCCTTCAGCCTCAGAGTGGTGAATCTACAGTAAGAATGGTAGTTTCCTTACCGAAAGGATATCTGATCAAGATATGGATGATTTAATTCCCGTTATGTAACTCCTGCTCAGTCTTCAGTATCTCCCTAATTACTTTCCACATTTCTTCATCTGCCCTGCATTTGACTTTTCTTTTCTCCCACTGCCACCCATCCCCCAGTCCATCCAGGCCAAATCCTTCCTTAGGCCAGTGAAATGATCATTGCCTATCACTAAAACTCTCATGTGTGACTCAGTCTTTACTCCTTCGATCTGAATGTGAAACTCCACCATGTTGCGGTAACTCCTTCCAAGACAAAGCTTATCCACAAACCATCCCTTCTTGCATAATATCAAATCTAAATGAGCCCATTCTCTGGTTGTTTCCATTACATCCTGCTCCCAGAAACAATCTCTCATGCACTTCATGAATCTTTGTTCAAGGATATCACTGTCAAGTTGATTAATTGAGTCAATTTGCATGTTCTAACCACCCATAGTTAAAATTGTGCCCCAGTTACAAGCCATCACTATTTTCTACCTCAGAAGTACTTTGGAGGGAAAATGGCTGAAAATTACTCTTCCCAAGAGGTTTCTTCTCTTGCTTTTTATTTGCAAGAAGCCGGATTTCAAATATGTTTTGGCACAAAACACCGTGAAATGGTATGAGTTCCCACTCGCACGAACAAATGCTTATTTTCTTTACACTAACCACATTTCACAGTAAATATCGAGGAATTAAGAGTGCTAAAAGTGCTCATGAGATATCTTTAGCAAACAGGGTTGAGGAAAATCCCATAGACGACGTTTCATATGTAAGAAGCAAGAGGGAAACTAGAGAACAGTTTGGCCCACACAAGGACAAAGGAAGAAAGTTATGCATGGAGTCAGAGAAAATGGGTGAGATTCTTAACGAGTACTTTGCATCTGGATTCACCAAGGAGAGGGACATGACGGATGTTGAAGTGAGGGATAGATCTTTGCATACTCTGGGTCAAGTCGACATAAAGAGGGAGGAAGTTTTGAATATTCTAAAAGCTAGAAATGTAGACAAGTTCCCAGGTCTGGATGGGATCTACCACAGGTTACTGAGGGATGTGAGTGAGGAAATAACTGGGACTTTAACAAATATCTTTGCAGAATACTTGTACAGGGGTGAGGTCCCGGAGATCTGGAGCATTGCTAATATTGTCCCCTTGTTTACGAAGGATAGCGGGAATTATCCAGGTAATTATAGACCGGCGAGTCTGTCATCAGTGGTAGGGAAGCTGCTGGAGAAGATACTGAAGGACTTGAGTAAGGTTTTTTATTAGTTTCCCCATTGTTGGTTGATGGAGAAGGTGATGCTGCATGGGGTCCAGGGTATTTTATATAGATGGATAGAGAACTAGCTGGGCAACTGGAGACAGAGAGTAGCAGTGAAAGGAGATTTCTCAAAATGGAGATCTATGTCCAGTGGTATGCAACAGTGATCCATGCTGGGTCCACTGTTGTTTGTGATTTATAACAATGATTTGGAAGAAGGTATCGGTTGCCTGATTAGCAACTTTGCAGGTGACACCCAGATTGGTGGAGTAGCAGATCGTGAAGGGGACTGTCAGAGAATGCAGGAGAATATAATATAGATAGATTGGAGAGATGGGCACAGAAATGGCAGATGGAGTTCAATCTATGCAAATGTGAGGTGATGCATTTTGGAAGATCCATTTCAAGAGCGAATAATACAGTAAATGGAAAAGTCCTGGGGAAAATTGGCATACAGCGAGACCTGGGTCCATTGTTTCCTGAAGGTGGAAACACAGGTCAGTAAACTGGTCAAGGCAGCATATGGCATGCTTTCCTTCATTGGATCAGATGTTGAGTACAAGCGTTGGCAGGTCATGTTACAGTTGCATCGGACTTTGGTTTCGCTGCATTTGAAATACTGCATATATTTCTGGTCACCACATGATCAAAAGGATGTGGATGCTTTGACTAGAGTGCAAAGTAGGTTCACCAGGATGTTGCCTGGAATGGAGGGTGCTGCTTATGAAGAAAGGTTGAGTAGTTTAGGATTATTTTAATTATACAGGCAAAGATTGAGGGGTGGGAGAATATCTGATTGAGGTCTACAAAATCAAGAGAGATATAGACAGGATGGATAGCAAGAAGCATTTTCCCCAGATTGTGGAACTCAATTACTAGGGGTCATGAGTTCAAAGTGAGAGGGGAAAGGTTTAGGATAGATATATGTGAGAAGTTATTTACATATATGGTGGCAGCCTGGAATGTGTTGCCAGTGGATGAGATAGGGGTAGGAACAATAGAGTTATCTAAGATGTATCTGACAGATACATGAATGCGCAGGGAGCAGACGGATACAGATTCTTAGAAAATAAGTAGAGGTTTAGAAAATAGGAAGATCTTAATCAGCACAGGCTAGGAGGGCCAAAGGGTTTATTCCTGTGTAGGAACGTTCTTTGTTCTTTATCTTTCATTCTAAAAATAGTAAGATTTCAACTTATTGTATGCTACAATTTAATGATATAAACCATTTATTTGACAATGCATATCAAATTATTGTCATTTCTAAATTACAGTCAGAGAGTCAAAGAGATATACAGCATGGAAACGATCCTTCAGTCCAACCCGTCCATACTGACCAAATATCCCAACCCAATTTTGTCCCATCTGCCATCACTCAGCCCATATCCCTGTAAACGCTTTCTATTCATAAACCTATCCAGACGCCATCTAAATGTTGCAATTGTACTAACTTGCACCACTTCCTCTGGCAGCGCATTCCATAACAAACTACCCCCCTGTGTGGAAAAAGTTGCCCCTTACGTCTCTTATATTTTTCCTTTCCAAATTAAACCTATGCCCTCTAGTTCTGGACTCCCCCACACCAGGGAAAAGACCTTGTCTATTTCCCCATTCATGGCCCTCATGATTTTATAAACATCTTTAAGGTCACCCCTCAGTCTCCAAACGTTCCAGGGCAAATAGCCATAGTCCATTCAACATCCAGCTATAGCTCAAACCCTCCAACCTTGGCAATATCCTTGTAAATCTTCTCAGAACACTTTCAAATTTCACAGCATCCTACCGATAGAAAGGGGAACAGAATTGCATGCAATATTCCAAAAGTGGCCTAACCAATGTCCTGTACAGCTGCAGCATGACCTTGCAACTATTGAACTCAATTCTCTGACCAATAAAGGGAAGCATACCAAATGCCTTATTCATTAACCTACCTACCTGTGACTGTACTTTCAAAGAACAATGAACCTGCACTCCAAGTTCTCTTTGTTCAGCAACACTCCATTGGACCTCACAATTAAGAGTATTAGTCCTGCGAAGATTTGCTTTCCCAAAATGCAGCATCTCACATTTATCTAAATAAAACTCCATCTGCCACTCCTCAGCCCATTGGCCCATATGATCAAGATCCTCTTGCAATCTGAGGTAACCTTCTTCGCTGTCCACTACACCTCCAATTTTGGTGTCATCAGCAAATTTACCAACTATACCTCTTATACTCATATACAAATCATTTATATAAATGACAAAAAGTAGAGGACCCAGCACCGATCCTTGTGACACTCCATTGGTCACATGCCTCCAATCTTAAAAAACAACCCTCCACCACCACCCTCTGTCTTCTACCTTTAACTAGTTCTGTATACAGCTGTCTCGTTCTTCCTGTACTCCAATGAGATCTAACCGTGCTAACTTTTCTCCCAAGGGGAACCTTATCGAGTGCCTTACTGAAGTCCATATAGATCACGTCCACCGCTCTGCTCTCATCAATCCTCTTTGTTACTTCTGCAAAAAGCTCAATCAAGTTTGTGAGACATGATTTTCCGCACGTAAAGCCATGTTGACTATCCCTAATCAGTCCTTGCCTTTCTAAATACATGTACATCCTATCCCTCGGGATTCCCTGCAACAACATGCTCGCCACTGACGTCAGGCTCACTGGTCTATAGTTCCCTGGCTTGCCCTTAACACTTTTCTTAAATAGTGGCATCACGTTCGCCAACCTCCAGTTTTCTGGCACCTCACTTGTGGTTATAAATGGTACAAATATCTCAGTTAGAAGCCCAGCAATCAGTTCCCTAGCTTCCCACATAGTTCTAGGCAACACCTGATCGATCAAGTCCTGGGGATTTATCCACGTTTATGCATTTCAAGACATCCAACACTTTTTCCTCTGCAATATGGGCATTTTTTAATATGTCACCATCTATTACTCTGTATATCTACAACTCCCATGTTCTTCTACTGAGTAAACACTGACAAGATACTTGTTCAGTATCTCCCCCATCTCCTGCAGCTCCACACAAAGGCCGCCTTGCTGATCTTTGAAGATCTTCTCTCCCTATTTACCCTTTTGTAATCAATGTATTTGTAAAGTCCTTTTGGATTCTCCCTAACTCTATTTGCCAAAACTCCCTCGTGTCCCCTTTTTGATTTCCTGATTTCTTTCTCTAGTATACTCCTCCTACCTTCATTCTCTTCGAAGAATTCACTCGACCGATCCTGCCTGTACCTGTCATATGCTTCCTTCTTTTTCTGAACCAGCCTCTCAATTTCTTTAGTCATTCAGCACTCTCTATACCTACCAGCCTTTCCTTTCACCCTAACAGGAATATACTGTCTCTGAACTTTCGTTATCTCATTTCTGAAGGTTTTCCATTTTCCAGCCATACCTTTCTTTGTGAACATCTGCTGCCATCAGCTTTTGAAAGTTCTTGCCTGATACCATCAAAATTGGCATTTCTCCAATTTAGAACATTAACTTTTTCATCTAGTCTATCCTTTTCCATCATTATTTTAAAACTAACAGTTTTTTTTGGCAAATAGCTAGAGATCACACATTTCAGTGAGACGTTAAATCGATCGATTATATTTAAATGTATAAGAATGATAAGTCGATTTGATTGTTCAATCATTTGCTCACTCTGAATATGCAATCAGTCAGAGGTCAACCACTTTACAAATGATAGAGCGACAATGTATGTATTTGAATACTAAGATTCAATGTGTAATTGCGATCACCAAAATAGCCAACAACATGTTCTTTTTCGATACAAAACAAAATGTGATTCTTTACTTTTGTATCATCAAAGTTTGTTCGTATTAATAATTTAATTCCATCAATATAGAATCAACTTAATTGTTTTCAGACATGATGCAGTTATTGTTCGGCTGAATAATTGTAGCTCATATCTTATTGTTTCCCAATTCACAAACATGGCAAACTCCTGATCATTGTTCAGGTCAGTAAACCCATCACTTTACATCAACACCGACATTAAAAGTGGATTCCAAAAGGCCTGAATTCGGGTACAGTGCTACTGGACCTCACAGCTGCCTGTGGCACTGAATGAGACACTGCCTGTTCCTGAATCTGTCCAGAGAGTTTCCAACCTGACTCAGGGCAGTCATTCAAATAGTCCCTCACAGAGAATCATTTGGAATCCACCTTCAGCAGCAGGAAACTAGCCAACAGTCTATCACTGCTCTCAGCGTAGGTACAAATGCTGTCTAAATTAGATACCAGCGACTGACCAGGAACCAGGTCTTACAAATTTATCCTCAGTTAGAGCCTGGCCCATGGAGCAACTGTATGGACATGGAGTCTCAGAATCACATCGCACAAGTTACTTATGGTGATGACATCTGGCATGTCCCCCATACTCCATACATCTGCCCCCTGAACCAGACACTGGGTGAAAACGTTCACAATTGACAATCTATTGCAGCATCTTGTGTCTCACAGTGAACCCTCTGAAACTGTACCTTCACATTCACCAACACCAAAATGAAATTATACATGCCTGTGGATGGTCAGATACTAATTCATAGGTCATCAAACAGAATGTATCTTAAGAAACCAGGAGCAAACAGCAAGCCAAGAATCGTTTAAATAACTGAACCTGGTGGATTTTGTCTGGTCTAGGTAACCACGCATATTGTGCTGGCATTTAGGTGAATGTAACAAAGCACATCAAAACAGGAAGTCTTGGTCTAACGTCCCACCCCGGCTTCCTGACCTCACACACCGCACTCCCTTGCACACCTCTCTCCCTAGCACATCTCACTCCCTCAAACAATCACCAATTAATGAGAATCCACAAACTGAGAGAAACTTGGAACACAGAACAGTACAACATAGTAAGAGCCCTTCAGCCCTCAATGATTTGCTGGCCTTTTATCCTACTCTTAGATCAGACTAACCTACATACGCTTCAACGTACTAACTTCCATATTCCGATCCAAGAGTCTTCTTAACTATACCTAAGGTATCTGATCCTACTACCACCGCTGGGGGTGCTTTCCGCCCACGCACCACTCTCTGAATAAAGAGTAATAGCTGGGGGCAGGGCAATTATGATGCGGTGAGGCATGACTTAGGATGCGTGGCTTGGAAAAGTAGGCTTCAAGGGAAGGGTGAAATCGATATGTGGAGCTTGTTCAAGGACCAAATACTGAGTGTCCTTGATAAGTATGTACCTGTCAGGCAGGGAGGAAAGAGTCGTGTGAGGCAGCCGTGCTTTAATAAGGAATTGGAATACCTTGTTAAAGGGAAGAGGGCGGCCTATGTAAAGATGAGGCGTGAAGGTTCAATTGGGGCGATTGAGAGTTATAAGGTAGCCAGGAAGGATCTAAAGAGAGAGCTAAGAGCAGCAAGGAGGGGGCATGAAAAGTCCTTGGTTGATAGGATTAGGGAAAACCCAACGGCTTTCTATAGGTATGTCCAGAATAAAAGGATGACTAGGATAGTAATCCCGTCATGGATAGGCGTGGGAAGTTGCGTGTGGAGGCTGAATAAATTGGGGAGACACTGAATGAATTCTTTTCGTCAGTATTCACTCAGGAACAGGACATTGTTGCTGATGTCAATATTGAGTCACAATTAATTAGAATGGATGGCTTTGAGATATGTAGGGAAGAGGTGCTGGAAATTCTGGAAAGGGTGAACGTAGATAAGTGCCCTGGGCCTGATGGCATTTATCCTAGGATTCTCTGTGAAGCACAGGAGGAGATTGCAGAGCCATTGGCCTTGATTTTTATGTCCTTGTTGTCTACGGGAATAATGCCAGAAGGCTGGAGGATAGCAAATGTGGTTCCCTTGTTCAAGAAGGGGGGTAGGGATAACCCTAGTAACTATAGGCCGGTGAGTCTTACCTCTGTTGTGGGCAAAGTCTTAGAGAGAATTGTAAGGGATAGGATTTATGAACATCTGGATAGGAATAACGTGATCAAGGATAGTCGGCATGGTTTTGTGAAGGGCCGGTCGTGCCTCACAAACCTGATTGAATTCTTTGAGAAGGTGACTAAGGAGGTGGACGAGGGTAACGCGGTTGATGTGGGGTATATGGATTTTAGTAAGGCGTTTGATAAGGTTCCCCCTGGTAGGCTACTGCAAAAAAATACGGAGGTATGGCATTGAGGGGGAGTTGGAGGTTTGGATTAGGACTTGGCTGGCTGGAAGAAGACAGAAGGTAATAGTTGCTGGTAAAGGTTCATGTTAGAGTGCAGTTTACCAGTAGTGTTCCGCAAGGATCTGTTTTGAGACCATTGCTGTTTGTCATTTTTATAAATGACCTGGAGGAGGGGCTAGAAGGTTGGGTGAGCAAGTTTGCAGATGATACGAAAGTCGGTGGAGTTGTTGACAGTGAGGAAGGATGTGGCAGGTTACAGTGGGATATAGATAAGTTGCAGAGCTGGGTAGAAAGGTGGCAAATGGAGTTCAATGTCGCTAAGTGTGAAGTGATTAACTTTGGTGAGAGTGACAAGAAGATGGAGTACTGGGCTAATGGTCGGATACTTGGTAGTGTGAATGAGCAGAAGGATCTTGGTGTCCATGTACACAGATCTCTGAAAGTTGCCACCCAGGTAAATAGTGCTGTGAATAAGGCATATGGTGTACTGGCTTTTATTGGTAGAGGAATTGAGTTCTGGAGTCCTGAGGTCATGTTACAGTTGTATAAGACTCTGGTGCGGCCACATCTGGGGTATTGTGTGCAGTTTTGATCGCCATACTATAGGAAGGATGTGGAGGCACTGGAACGGGTGCAGACGAGGTTTACCAGGATGTTGCCTGGTATGGTAGGAAGATAGTATGAGGAAAGGCTGAGGCACTTGGGGCTGTTTTCATTGGAGAAAAGAAAGTTTAGGGGTGACTTGATAGAGGTGTACAAGATGATTAGGGGTTTAGATAGGGTTGACCGTGACAACCTTTTTCCACGTATGGAGTCAGATATTACGAGGGGGCATAGCTTTAAATTAAGGGGTGGTAGATATAGGACAGACGTTAGGGGTAGATTCTTTACTCAGCGAGTCGTGAGTTCATGGAATGCCCTGCCAGTAACAGTGGTGGACTCTCCCTCTTTATGGGCATTTAAACGGGCATTGGATAGGCATATGGAGGATAGTGGGCTAGTGTAGGTTAGGTGGGCTTGGATCGGTGCAACATCGAGGGCCGAAGGGCCTGTACTACGCTGTACTTTTCTATGTTCTATGTAGAACTACCACTGACATCTCCTCTAAATCTTCCTCCAATCACCTTAAAGTTATGTCCTTTGTTGATAGCCACTTCTGCCATGGGAAAAGGCTCTGGCTATCCACACTGTCTATTCTCTCAACATCTTGTACACCTCTATTATGTCACCTGTCATCCTTCTTCACTCAGGTGAAAAAAGCCCTACCTCTCTCAACCTTTCTTCCTAAGACATGTCCTCCATCCAGGCAGCATCCTGATAGATCTGCTCTGCACACTCTCTGAGGCTTCCACATGTTTCCTATAATGAGGCAACCAGAACTGAACCCAATATTCCAAGTGTGGTTGAACCACAGCTTTATAGAGCTGAGCATTAACCTCGCCGCTCTTCATCTCAATCCCCCTGTCAATGAAAGTCAACACGCCATACACCTTCTGAACAACCCTGCCGACTTGGGTGGCAACTTTGTGGGATCTATGCACATGGAGCCAAAGATCCCTCTGTCACTTCACACTGCCAAGAATTTTGCTTTTAACTCTGTGTGGTGTACGCAAATACAACCTTCCAAAATAAATTGCTTTGCAATTTTTAAGGTTTAACTGTATCTGCCACTTATCAGCCCAGCTCTGCATCCTGTCAATGTCCTCTTGTAACCTATACCAACCCTCCACACTATCCACAACTCCACCAACCTTTATGTCATCAGCAAACTTAATAACCCACCATTCCACTTATTCATCAAAGTCATCTATAAAAATCACAAAGAGCACAGGTCCCAGAGCGGATCCCTGTGGAACACCACTGTTCACTGAACTCCAGGCTGAATACTTCCCTTCTGCTACTACCCTCTGTCTTGTATGGGCCAGCCAAATCCATGTCCAGACATCCAATTTTCCCTGTGACCCATGCCTCCTTATCTTCTGAATGCGCCTACAATGGGGAACATTATCAAATGACTTGCTAAAATTGTTGTTCAACACATCTACTAGTTTACCTTCATCAGTGTGTTTTTTCACATCTTCAAAGAATTCAATAAGGTTTCTGAGGGTGACCTGCTCCTCACAAAGCCATGCTGACTATCTCTGATCAAACTATGGTTTTCTAAGTAGTTGTAAATCCTGCCTCTCAGAAGCGTTTCCAATACTTTGCCAACCACTGATGTAAGACTGACAATTCTGTCATTCCCATGGTTATCCCTATTTCCCTTTCCTGAACAAGGGAATAGCATTTGCCATCCTCCAATTATCTGACACTACTCTAGTGGACAATGACAATGCAAAGGTTATCACCAAAGGCACACAAATCTCTCCCATCAATTCCTGGAGAAACCTCGGGTATACCCCATCTCATCCAGGTCATTTATCTATTCTGATGTTTGTACTTCAATCAGTCTGTACCTCTGATAAGCTTTTCTACACCCTGTCCAACCAACTGATTCACTGTTTCCATTTCAGTGTTACATAGAGTGCAGCCTGCCTGAGTAAGTACGGTTCCCAATGTCCTCTGAATCACAGAATGAAAAAAAGGAATATACCAATGCCTTCCTGATGAAGGGCTTATGACCGAAACTTCAACTCTCCTACTCCTCGGATGCTGTCTGACCTGCTGTGCTTTTCCAGCACCACACTTTTCGACTCTGATCTCTATCAACGGCAGTCCTCACTTTCTACATTACTGAGGGCTGTCCCCTCTGCACTCGGAGCAGGGAATTAACCATCAAAGCTTCATTGTATGTGGAGCTGATTGGTCAGTTCTGGAAAGTTGCACTTGATGAATATATTTTCTTAAAAAAAAGAAATTGAAGTTCAACAAATGTTCATTCAGTGCCAGAGTTATAATTTTGGTTCATGGTTTGAGCAGCCTGATAAGAAATCGTGAATGACTGAAGAACTCAGTCATTCACGTGTGGGCGGCACGGTGGCACAGTGGGTGGGCGGCACGGTGGCACAGTGGGTGGGCGGCACGGTGGCACAGTGGGTGGGCGGCACGGTGGCACAGTGGTTAGCACTGCTGCCTCACAGCGCCTGTAGACCCGGGTTCAATTCCCGACTCAGGCGGCTGACTGTGTGGAGTTTGTACGTTCTCCCCGTGTCTGCGTGGGTTTCCTCCGGGTGCTCCGGTTTCCTCCCACAGTCACAAAGATGTGCGGGTCAGGTGAATTGGCCAAGCTAAATTGCCCGTAGTGTTAGGTAAGGGGTAAATGTATGGGTGGGTTGCGCTTCGGCGGGTCGGTGTGGACTTGTTGGGCCGAAGGGCCTGTTTCCACACTGTAAGTCTAATCTAAAAAAAAAACTCCGATGTGCAGAGTATATTCCAGCTTACGTTAATGCTGGGAATATTATCAGACAGACTGATGTGGTAAGGGAATGAATTGATATGTGGACGTGTGACATTTTTGCCATCACAGAGACGTGTTTGAAGGAGGTCAGGGCTAAGAACTCAATATTCCGTTATACTGTAAAATATGGGCAGGACATGAGAGGGTGTTGAATCGAAGGTGGTGTTGTATTATTAATTAAGGAGTCAGTTACTGCAGTAAGGAGGGACAATATCTTGGAAGTGTCTTCAAATGAGGGTTTATCGACCGAGGTTAGGATCAAAACGATGACAGAACACACTGCTGGGGATATTTTATAGAGCCCCAGAAAGATGAAAATACAGGAGAAGATATATAACCAATTCACTGAGGTGTGTAGGAAAGCAAGGCTGGAGATGTTACAGAGATGGAAGGCAAATCCAGAGAGGTTACAGAGATAGGAAAGCAAGTTTGCAGATGTTACAGAGAGAGGAAAGCAAGTCGAGAGATGTTGCAGTGATAGGAAAGCAAGGCCAGAGATTTACCAGAGATAGGAAAGCAAAGTTGGAGATGTTACAGACATAGGAAAGCAAGGCTGGAGATGTTGCAGAGATAGGAAGGCAAGGGCGGAGATGTTAAAGAGATAGGAAAGCAAGGCTGGAGATATTACAGCGATAGGACAGCAGAGCTGGAGATGTTTCAGAGATAGGAAAACATGGCTCGAGTTGGCCGAGAGATAGCGTGGCCTGTGCATGCTAGAACAGGTTAGTGAGGCATTTTAAAATTCAGTCACAGGACACAGGGAGAGGTGTATCAGCTGGAAGTTATAGAGATGGGGAGAGGTGTAGGGGCTGGCAGAATTTACAGCGATCGATGGGTCTGGAGTTTTAGACAAAGATTGTGGAGATATGGAGAGTTACTGAGATACAGATGGATGCATCAGCTGGAGGAGATGACAGGGAAAGATACAGACATACACGTAGCTAGTTTATAAATGGAATTGAGCGATGTCTTAATAGAGAAAATATTATAGAAATCTTTGGAATAGACAAGGCACTGGGAGGAACTGAAGGAGTGAGACCTTGGATTGTCCAATCACGAGAGAAATAGAGTCAGTGTCATACAGCACAGGACAGGCCCTTCAGTTGACAGCGACACAAATAAAAAGCCCTGCAGATCCTGGAAATCCCTCCTTCCTAATGTCTGGGGGAAAGGGCTTGATTTGGGAGAGGTGTCCTATAGACTGCTTAAACAAAAATGTGACATAAAAACACCTCATTGTGTCAGATCAAACATTGACACAGAAACCTCCTGCTGACTCCCCTCCCTCAGCCTCACGGGGTCAGATCAAACACTGACACAGAAACCTCCTGCTGACTCCCCTCCATCAGCCTCACGGGGTCAGATCAAACACTGACACAGAAACCTCCTGCTGACTCCCCTCCCTCAGCGTCATGGTGTCAGATCAAACCCTGACACAGAAACCTCCTTCTGACTCCCCTCCCTCTGCTGATGGATCAGTGTCCCTCCACATTGAGCAACACGCGGAGGACGCACTGAGAGGGTGACAGAGCTGGTGAATGTATACTGGGTGGGCCATTTCAAACCCCACCAAGTGGAGATCAGCAGCAGCACTGTTGATCGAGATGGTCGTGTCTAAAAGGACATAGCTTCGAGACTGAGTCTGCACCGGGGCAGGGGGGAAGGACGGAGAGGGAGAAACACACTTGACCTTATCTTTACCAACCTACTGCTGCAGATACATTGTTGATGACCATATTGGGAATGGTGACTACCTCACACAGTATTCCGGGAGACAATTTCACACATATATGCACACACATGTTGGAGATACTAACTATCACCATGCTAAACGGGACAGATTTCGAATAGATCTAGATCTCAGCACTGGCCTATGTGAGGTGATTCAGATCATTACCAACAGCAGCAAAATTGTACTCTAAAACAAATTCCACTGTCACTACCTGGCATTTGCTCCACTTTACCCTGCCCATCAGGCCAGGGGATAAACCCTTGTTCAATGGAGAATACAGGAGGGCCTGTCAAGAGCAGCACCAGCTACACCTCACAATGAGGTGACATTAGCCTGCAGGACCACTTACTCACCAAATAGCATAAACAGCCAGTGACAGACAGCTCTAACCAACAAATCAGATCTAGTCTCTGCAATCCTGTCACATGAAATCTGTGCGAATTGTGTGGTCAATCAAACAACTCACCGGAAGAGGAGGACTCACAAATATCACCTTCGTCAGTGATGGAAGAGGCCAACACAACAATAGAAAAGATAAGGCTGAAACATTCACAACAATGTTCAGACAGAAGTATCGACGGGATTATCTATTTTAGTCTCCTCCAGATGGCAGTCGTCAGCTAATTCAATTCATTTTTGTATGGTATCTCCAAGTGGCTGGAGGGATGGGATAATGCAAAACCTGTGGGCCCTGAGAACATTCCATTCAAGCTGTGCCTTCAGGGATATTGCACTGGGACCTACCTGACAATCTGGGAAACTATCCAGGCGGGTCCTGTACACACACAGACAAAACATCAGACAATCAATGACTGCCCCTTTGCTCTAAACCCTATCACTAATAAAGTGTTGCAATGTTATTGGAATCTACAGTGGGATCAAGTAGCACTTCCTCAGCACGAAGCTGCTCACTGAAACTCATCCCTTGGGCGCATTGAAGCCTTGGTTTAACGATGTACAGCAAGAAAATACATGGCTGAATTCTACAGGTGAGGCGACAGTGACTGCATTTTTAACATTATCATAACTGCATTTGACCAAGTGTCGTATCCAGGATTAACGGCAAAACTAGAGCAAATAAGTCTCGTCTGCACTGGCTGAAGTTATACCTGGTACAAATGACGGTGGTTGGGGTTGGTGGAGAGCAGCCATCTCAACTCCAGGACAGCTCTGCAGCAATTCTCCAGGGGAAGGTTTCTGGGTAAGCCCGTAAATCAGAAATGGAAAGGTAAGGCAACATACTCCTATGGAATGATCAGGCTGCTGTCTCGTTAGACCGATACGACTGGTGGTAGTTTAACTGGACAGTCATCATGATTCAAGTAAGGGAAAGGTTGAGTAGGACAGTCCTTTAGTCACCCCGGTCAGTGCAGGAATTGAACCCACATTGTTGGCATTAATATCTAGCCGTCCAACTGATTGAGCTAACCGAGTCCTCACTCAGCTCCTTGTAGTAGATATTGTAATATTATTCCATTCAGATATGTTGTGAAACACCTCTGGAGCAGGTGGAACCAGAAGCAAACTTCCTAAATCAGAGAGAGGGACAGTATCAGTGAGCTATAAGAGTGATCTCTGCCCTAGGCCCAATCATAAATAACCATCCAGACAATGTAAATTCACAAGTGGGGATGTTTGCCATTGATGTTTGCCAATGTTCAATGCCATTCATGACTTACTCAGATACTGAAGCATTCCATGTCTAAATGGAACAACACCTGGAAATATGCAGGTGTGTGCTTAAAAGTGACAAGTACCATTTCCATTACAAATATGGCAGACAACGATTACCTCTAACGATAGAAAATTGAACCGTATGCTCTAACGTTCAATGCCACCACCATCACTGAACACCCAACTAGCAATATCCTGGGGATTACCGTTAACCAGAACTGGACTGACCATATGATTTCATTTCCCATTCCTGTGAAGGGCTTATGTTAAAACATCGACACTCCTGTACCTCAGATGTGGCCTGACCTGTTATGCTTTACCAGCGCCACACTTTGACGTATGTAAATTAATTGGCCACAAGAATATGCCAGGGGCTAGGAATCCTGCAGAAATAACTCACTTCATGATCTCCGAAAGCCTGTACCCTATCAATAAGACACATGTTGAATATGGGTGTGATGAAATACCAACCCACCCCCCCCCCCACACTCACCCATTTCCTTGGGTGAGTGCAGCTTCACCCTTCATCCACTGACATTCCGTAGTAGCAACACCTGCCATTTACACGGTGCTCTGCAGAAATTTACCAAGTCTCCTTACAACGTATTTCTGAAGCCCGACCATCAAAAAGGACAAGGGTAGCCAATACATGGGACCCCCACCATGTTCGCGTTCACCAAGCCATTCACCATTATGATTGGGAAGTATATTGCTGTTCCTTCAGTGTTACTGTTTCAATGTCCTTCCCGAATGGTATTGTAAGTCTAACTACAACACATGGATTGCAGTGGTTCAGTGTGGTAGCTCACCACCACCTTCTCAAGGGCAACAAGAGACGGACAATAAATACTGGCCCAATCATATTCTATGAATAAAGTAAAATGAAAAATAATGTCCAAACATGCCCAATGCTAGACACTATGCTTTGGGTTTTGTGAGCTCAGTCTGGTTGGGTTCAGTCCGTAACTTGCTTGTTGTGAACAGCTGAATGGATAACCTGTCAGTCTCTCAGAGGCATGGCCTACATACCGAGCATCACACAGACATTGACATTCACACCCAACATTACTGAGCTCTGAGACAGACTTAAGTAATTCAAAATGTATTCATATCTGACTAACGTGCTTAAACACACAGTGAAATTGTTACCACAAAAATGATTATGACTGAATATTACCAGGGAGAAAGTGAGGACTGCAGATGCTGAAGATCAGAGTAAAAAAAATATGGTTCTGAATAAGCACAGCCAGCATCTGAGGAGCAGGAGATTTGACTATTAGATTAGACTTACAGTGTGGAAACAGGCCCTTCGGCCCAACAAGTCCACACCGACCCGCCGAAGCGCAACCCACCCATACCCGTACATTTACCCCTTACCTAACACTACGGACAATTTTGCTTCGCCAATTCACCTGACCCGCACATCTTTGGACTGTGGGAGGAAACCGGAGCACCCGGAGGAAACCCACGCAGACACAGGGAGAACGTGCAAACTCCACACAGTCAGTCGCCTGAGTCGGGAATTGAACCCGGTCTACAGGCGCTGTGAGGCAGCAGTGCTAACCACTGTGCCACCGTGCCGCCCACTAATATGAACTAATATTAGTTCATAACATTAACACAAAGGAAAATAATTGCATATTTTCAAAGTTATGGCACTTAATAATAATATGGTCTTGGTTGTGGGAAATGATATTCATCATTTCAATGTTCCTTACTGTGAGTTGGGCACGTTTTTCATCATATTGTTGTTATAAAAGTGAACAGAATAAATGGGTGGATTTTGTGCATATTGGACAATCTAAAATCTGGTATTATGAAAGGATGTCGAAACTTCAGTAAAGAGACTTTGCTGTTAATGGTTAGAACAATGCTGCAAACATTTACAGAGAGATTTCCAGCTCAAGTCACACACAAGGAAGTTGGGCTGGGATCATACTGGCCATCAATGGGGCTGTACAATTCTGTTTGGATGCAAACATTGTGGGGCTAACATACACTGGATATGGTTATGATGGTTCAATGTAAGCTGCCATGTGCTGCGGGAGACCATCACCTTTATAACACCTTCATTCAGGATCGGATCCAAGGTGCAGAATTACAGAGTTTAGGGACACACCGGAAGAAATATACTTGCAAGACATGGCTGTTTACAGGTCATTGTTATAAATACTGAACTGCGTCTGGACCAGCGCCATGTGCGAGTCCATTGAGCAGTCTGCCCCACACACATCTCCCCGTTGTTCAGGTGTATCTCTAACCTGGCTATTGTGACGGATTGTGTGAATTACTGCCCAGTTCCAGTTTGGAAGCTCTCTGGACAGATTTTGGAGATGGCCAGTGTTTTGGAGGTCATGGTGCGGGCCAGTAACACTGTGTCTGAATTCAGGCTTTTCCTCAAAGTCATTTCCAACAGCTTTGCTGCTTGCAAGATGGTGTGTTCACTGATCTGAACATGAATCAGTTGTTTACTACAGTCACTGAATTGTGTAATAGTTAGGTGTGCACTCTGGTATTTCAATTATTGTTTGCTTCAATTGTTTTCAACTGAAAAATATTGATGTTAGGTTTATTTTAAAATATGTAAGACATAAAGTGATATTAACTCTTCACTATACAAAATGTAAATTTGACCTGCTGCATATTTCCCTCAGACTAATCAAGTAACAATCAATATTGCCTGGAAAGCAAGATTATGTGAACAGGAATATGTCCCAGGCAACATCACCACCCTCTCTGGCAGGTTCTGTCTCACGTAAAGGACACAGCCAGGCAGAAGAGGGTAGGTCCTTGGCATATAGGGCAGCATGGTGGCTCAGCGGTTACCACTGCCGCCTTACAGCACCAGGGATCCAGGTTCGATTCCAGCCTTAGGCAGCTGCCTGTGTGGAGTTTACGCATTCTGCCCGTGTCTGCGTGGGTTTCCTCCCACAGTCCAAATATGTGCAGCTCAGGTGAATTGGCCAGGTGGGTTGCTCTGGGGAGAGTTAGTGCGGACTGGTTGGGCCAAAGGATCTGTTCCCACACTGTAGGGAATCTATTCTAATCATAGTGCTCAGCATTGATGCTGGGTCCTGTGACTGCTCTGCAGCAGGTTTTGCTGGAATCAGTAAAAGGGAGACCTATAATCGACCGCATTGTCACCGATCTGTCTCCTCTAGATACACCTGTCTATTTCATATATCTGTATGAATGGTCACTACATAGACCTTATAGGGAGCAAAGGCTATCTTCACATTTTGCAGACCCTCCACACAATGATATGTACTGAATGGTACTGACTTTAAACAGGTTAAGCAACTAATGACGATGCATCCATGCGGTACACTGGCCCATTGGCGGCGGCAGCAGCATCATATTCTGTACAAAACATACAGTCTGCAACTTCCTGGACCGACATACCTCCCACTGTACAGTAACCATCACGGCCCGACATACCTCCGAGTGTACAGTAACCATCACGGCCTGACATTGCTCCCACTCTAAAGTAACCATTACGACCCGACATACCTCGCACTGTACAGTAACCGTCACAGCCCGACATACCTCCCACTGTACAGTAACCATCACGGCCTGACATACCTCCCACTGTACAGTAACCATCATAGCCCGACATACCTCCTACAGTACAGTAACCATCACACCCCGACATACCTCCCTCTGTACAGTAACCATCACGGCCCGACATACCTCCCTCTGTAAGTAACCGTCACGGCCCAATATACTTCCCAGTCCACGGGTGCCATCAAGAGCGGCATGGTGGCTCAGTGTTTAGCGCTGCTTCCCTCACAGCGCCAAGGTCCTTGGTTCGATTCTGGCCTTGGGTAACTAACTTTGTGGAGTGTGCACATTCCCCCCACATCTGCATGGTTTCTTATCACAGTCCAAAGATGTGCAGGTCAGGTGAATTTGCCACATTCAATTGCGAAGTGTTTTAGTCATAGGAAAATTGGTGTGGGTGGGTTACTCTCCGGAGGGTTGATGTGGACTGGTTTGGCCGAAGGACCTGTTTCCACACTGTAAGGAATCTAATCTACTCTCCAAGGTTCAAGTCAGGAATATGATGGAATAATCACTTGTCTGAATGAGTGCAGCTCCAACAGCTCTCTAGTATGGACTTACTAGCAACAGGCAACACAGTTGCATGGGGAAGATCATGTCTCACAAACTTGATTGAATGTTTCAAGGAAGTGATAAAATTTATTGATGAGGGCGTGGGGTTGGATGTTGGCCGTTTGGACCTTAGCAAGGCCTTTGATATTCTTCCTTATGGCAGGCTCATACAGAAGGTGAAGTGAAATTGTATCGGTGGTCAGTTAGTAAGATGGATAGAGAACTACTTGGCCATAGAAGAGAGAGTAGTGAGGGAACAGTGTTTGTGTGACTGGAGATCTGCAAATTGATTGGCGGAGTTGCAGATTGTGAGGATGATTGCCAGATAATATAGCAGGATATAGGTAAGCTGCAGACTTGGACAGAGAAAATACCGATGTAACTTTATTTGGACAATTGCGACGTGATGCATTTTAGAAGGTCTAATGCTGGAGAGAAGTATAAAGTGGATGGAAAAATACTGATTGCATCAACATCTGAAGGGATCAAGGTGTATAGCTCCACAGTTCCCTGAAAGTGGCAAAACGGGGGGATAGGGTGATCAAGAAGACTGATGGTAAACTTGCAGACATGCATCAGAGCATACAGTATGAAAATTAGCAGGTCATATTGCAGCTGTAGAGCAACTTAGTTCGAGACACATTTAGAATATTGTGTAGAGTACTGGTTGCCGCACGATGTTGAAGTGTTGGAGAGGGTACGGAAAAGATTTACCAGCATGTCGTCTGGTTTCGACGTTACAACCAAAAGGAGAAATTGTACAGACATGGTTTGTTTGCACCTGGGCATCATTGCCTATGGGGCAACCGGATAGATAATTACAAAATTATCAGAGGAATAGAGAGAGAAGGACAGTTCTTGGCTTTTTCCCCCAGAGTAGGAATATCAATTACTCAGGACCGGAGGTTTTAGGTAAAAAGGGAGAATGTTCAGGAGATGTGATCGGTAAGCGTTTTTTTTTGCTTTTGGACAGAATATGAAAGTGCCTGAAATGCACTGATAGAGGGAAAGAAGTCAATATAGCAAGGTTTAAGAGGGATCTTGGCACAAGTATGAGTAAGTAGGGAACAGAATGACATAGAGGGTGTCGGAGCAAAAACTTTTGTTTTAACTTTAGAAAGGCGTCATATGTCAGTACAGGCTTGCTGGGCTGACAGGTCTGTTCTTGTACTGGACTATTCTTTATGAGAGGATTTGAGAGCGGGAGTGGCGAGATGCTCACTGAATGATTACTGATGATCAATAGTCACATTATTGTGGATCCGCCCCCCCCTTCCCCCATCAACTTGCAGCTTCATATCGTTCCCCCCCCCCCCCCCCCGCCCCGGGGAAACTCAATATAGAGAATTTGACATGAAAGTCAGACCTGGTACTTTGTGACTCCATCTCGCTGCTCGCTCCTGCAGACTTCTATCCTGGACACCAACGTCTCGGGGGAAACTGCATGAACACCCACCAATGCTGACATCTGACACATGCCAGCTTCACCATGCATTCCCAGCACATCTCTGACCCACTGACAATACGCTTCTGTACTTCAATGCTGCATCTCATGGTGCACTGACAACTCTCATTGGAATGCTGCTGCAAAGACACTGTGCTCAGGGACACACACCCAGCTCATGGACTATCCCTCTGGGCTGATCACTCCGTGTTTGTACACACTCAATGCTGCTGCAAGGACACTGTGCTCAGGGACACACACCCAGCTCATGGACCGTCCCTCTGGGCTGCTCACTCCGTGTTTGTACACACTCACTTTGAGCTGACTTGAATGCTCAAGAATTATTGCCTTGCCTTACCCTGCCTTTAGCAGTGTTTCCCGTCAGCCAGAGCTAACGGGCTCACACGCCTGCTGCATTGTCTTAATGTTTAGCGCAGACACAAACCCAGGAAGCTTGGTATCATTGTCCACAGTCAGTCACGGTGCCTAGCACAGTGAGTCAGGGGGAGTCTCAGATCCCAATCCAGGAGCTTGGACATGGTCAGTCACGGTGCCCAGCACAGTGAGTCAGGGGGAGTCTCAGATCCCAGTCCGGGAGCTTGGACACAGTCAGTCATGGTGTCCTGCACAGTGAGTCAGGGGGAGTCTCGGATCCCAGTCCGGCTGCTTGGACACGGTCAGTCACGGTGCCCAGCACAGTGAGTCAGGGGGGTCTCGGATCCCAGTCCGAGAGCTTGGACACGGTCAGTCACGGTGCCCAGCTCAATGAGTCAGGGGGAGGCTCAGATCCTTGTCCGGGAGCTCGGACACGGTCAGTCACGGTGCCCAGCACAGTGACTCGGGGGGAGTCTCAGATCCCAGTCCAGGAGCTTGGACACGGTCAGACAGCCTCTCGTGGTTGTTAAGGTCAGGATCCTTCCCCAGTTAGGGGGCGAGGAGCAGAATGCTGGAAGCCCCCTATCCCTCTTCCCTGTTTCTCCTCTCGTGTGGGGTGGTTCCTTTCGAAATGTGACAATTACCAAGCGGTATTAAGGGAGGTGGAATTGTTTGTTACAACTGGTACAGAGCGAGATAAGGTGCTGCATTCAGAGAGAGTGGGAGACCATGAGCCTTTCTTGGAGGTGGGTGCAGTAACAGAGAGACAGTGAGGACGAGCTCACAAAGTGCAGATGGTGGTACATACCATGGTGGAGTGGAGAAGGTCACTGACCTCCCTCCAACACTGCTGGGCATTCACCTAGCAGGCTGGCACCTCACTGACACAGAGGTCAACCACCAACCAAGCTGGAAGGGTATAGTATCATGGCCTCCCCTGCCAGTCCTGGAGGAAGATAATATCCCTCTCGTGCACCATGCCATCCATCAGAACCTCAGCGGCTTGGTCTCAAAGTGAAGCCCCAGTTTTACCCCCTCTGCCATGTCTCGGGCAGTTTCGGATTGGCAATGTAAGAGTGTAATGACTTTTTACTAATGGCACCTGGAACAGGGAGGCCGGTGCATTCTGGGATATCCAGGCAGTGGACAGTTGTTATGACGAAGGGGAAAATCATTGCGTTAGTGTCAGATGAGAAGATAACCACGTGGGCAGGGAAGGTAGTTAATGAGGCAGGTTGGGGATGGTGTCAAGAGAAAATGCACTTCATCTTGTGGAGAGAAACCCTCCATAAAACCTGACTAAAATGAGATTTGACCGAATCATAAGATGGGTTAGGCCTCTGTTTGTCTGAATCAAAGTAGGGATGCAATGTGAAATATTGGGAGCAACAAACTTGGAGCGGAGAATTATACAGGAGATTCAAATCTTTAAAAAGGGGTAATACAATGTTCCAGACTGTTAAAAGGAGCCGGGGAAAATCCCCTGCCTTATAGTTACCCATATTATCCAAACCTCACTGGATGCTGGAATGGTGCCGGAGGCCTGGAGAATGGCTAATACCACAACTTTGTTTAATGTGGACTGACTGAATATGTCGCGGCTGGAATTCTGAGCCAGTGGATAAATGGTCACTGAGGAAGTCCCAGCGACTCCAGGACAGTCGGTCTGGATTTGTTCATGCGAGGTCGTGTATAATTAATCTGACTGTGTCGGTTTGAGGCAGTAACCTGTAACTGCATGGGACTTACTTGGATATGATGAGAGATCCCATGGCAGACGGTTTAAAAAACAGAAACTATCGGATCCAGGTGAATGGAGCAAACAACCCGGAGAGGTGCAAGGCAAGGCATTTGGGGACAGCAACAATAGAGAGGAATACACAATAAATGAGAGCATAGTCAGTGTGGGCGGATAAATGAAGGAAGCTGGAAACTTCAATAATCTCGTTAATGTAGCAAATAGAGGAAATGATGCTATCAGCCAAAGTGCAGAAGAGCAGGAAGCGTATGCTGGAACTGCATAAGTAATGAGCTCAGTCACAGCTTGGGGATCGTGTGCAGTTCTGGTCACGCCATCACATGGAAGGATGGAGTTGGACTGGAGAGGGTACAGAGGAGATTCTTCACCGAGTGACAGTGGAAGTGCAGTTCTGAGGAAAGATGGGAATGGAGGAAGCTGACAGAAGATTTGATTGGGGTGCCACGTGCTGTCAGGGGCCTGCGTACAGAGGGAAATAACATCTTGTTCCTGTTGGTAAACTGCTTTACCAGTGGTGAATATTTAATATAATTGACTGAAATATCAGAAAAGTGATGAGGAAAGTTATTATTTCACCCAGAGTATGGTCGGGATCTGGGAGTTACACAGGGAAGCGGAGTAGAGGCAGAAACTCTCAAACCATTTTAAAAAGGTGCCGGGATCTGCAGCTGAAGTCCGATAGTATCCGGGGAGACAGAACTAGGACTTTAAAAAACAACGTTACCTCTTGTCCAATGCAGACAGTGGACAGATTGATCTTGTCTATACTGCTATTTTCTGAAGTATTCAAAGGTTACCAACATCTGATAGGATCAATATGCAGGGATGAGGGTGAGGGCAGGGAGGAGCAGTGTGTGAATTGATTAGCATCACAATAATACTGATTCCATCCTTTATACACAATGCTACTTCACTGCGTTGGCCTGTTTATCCTTCCTGTAGAAATGCAGAAAACCTTTAATTATCCAGTTCCCAGTCATGGTCACACTGCAACCCCATCTCCATAATCGCAGCTACACCTGAACTGGTTTACACTGTTTAAAGCTAACATTTCACTGGCATCGCTGAAACGTTCCCAGCTTCATTGTTGCTCCATTGAAGGCTGCTCTCAGTCAACTAATGTTTCTCACTCTCAATTATTGCATAGCATTCTCTATCATTATCCTAAACATTACAATAAAATGATCGCTGCCCCCCCAAAACGTTCCCCTACTGACACTGGATCCACTTGCCCCACTTCTTCCCAAGGACCAGGTCCAACAGTATATGCTCTCTTGGGCTGGACACATACTCCTGAAGTGAGCTCTCCTCCATGTAATCCAGGAACACTCGTCCCTCAGGACGCTGCACCACCAGTAACCAAGTCAATATCTGAATAAATTAAGTTTCTCATTATAACTAATCTGTAATACTGTCATCGCTCTCAAATGCACCTGCATATTTATTCTCTCCATCATTTCTTTGGTTGCTGGCTGACAGACTGTACCTCACAGTGTAATTGTATACTTTTTATTCTGTAGCTCCAGCCAAATTCATTCTGTCCTTGAACGGATCCTCTTTCTCTTGGATTCCTTAACTAACGCTAATCTAAACCAATACTTCTACCTTAATCCTTTCTCTTCCCTTCAATCATTTTGGAATATTTTATCCCCAGCAATATTTACCATCCCGTCCTGCCATTCCTTGAGCCAGCTCTCGGTGATCAGTACATCAGATTTTCACACACCAAACTGTGTCTGTAACTCCGCACACTCCCAGTATTCAGGTTCATGCAGAATACCTCAGATTAAAGTTTTCTTTCTCACTCCGTCTTCCACTGTTAATCGTGTTGTAAATTATTACCAACTGTATCTCCCATTACTTTGAGAATCTTGGTATTCTCCTCTACTATTTCTTTTTGGATCCTAAGCACACACCAAGTGATTTACAATCCCTCCCAAAAAAAACCCATAAGAAATCCAGTCCCAGCTCTGTCACGTTATCCCATCCAGCTTGTACAGTTGCTGCCTTCCCCAGAACCAGTCCCAATGTCCCAGGAATCTGAAGCCCTTCCTGCTGCACCATCGTTCCAGTCACACTCTCATCTACCTAAAACTCTGAGTCCTGTTCTCACTTAGACACGGCACTGAAATTGCTACATTTGTGGACCGGCTTGCTAACCATCCACCTAGCTCCCTAAATTCTGACTCCCAGACCACATCTCCCTTCCTACCCAGGTCATTCCTACCAACATGGACATAACCTTTAACTGCTCACTGTCCCCCAGACAAATGCCCTGCAGACACAGTAATGTTCTTAACCCCACTATCCTGGAATTACAGACACGCTGACACCTTCTTCACTTCCCTGTCTCCCCTGTGACTATTGCCCCTCCTTCCTTCTCCCTCCCCTCCTGTACAGTCAGGCTGCTATGGTGCCACAGACATGAGTCTGACTGCCCTCACTTGAGTAGCCTACACCTTCATCAGCTTCCAAACTGGGAACAAGGATAGTCTTGTATTCCCTGACTGTTTCTCTCCGATTGCCTAGTCCCCAGACCCTTCTTTCTTCCAGGCCGTCATGTATGCAGGGTGACCTGCTCTGTGTGTGTGTGTGTGTGTGTGTGTGTGTGTGTGTGTGTGCGCTATCCACCTAACTCTCAGCATTACAGATGCCCCATAGAGTCTCTAGTCACTGTCTGAGCTCCATGACCCAGTATCCATCTAGGACACGAACAGGGACTATGACAGAACACATTTTCCATCTGACAAACATGTCCTAAAATCATTTTGTCTTGAGTTTCTTAATTAATTACTTAGAATGAAGTTAACATCCAGGAAATAACAATATGCTTAAATCCCTTATTCAACTGTGGCTTACTGAGGGTAATTTATTATATTCGCTCACAATTTTACTTCTCCCTCTTATTTCTGTGTTCAACCCTTATTTCAGAAGTTGAAAAATAATTGCTAACTTATAGCAAACAACTGACAGTCGATAATAACAGTGAATGTATCAGCCAATGAACTTACAGTACTTTCTGTGATGGCTCTTGCACTTGTTTCAAACTCAGTGCAGGCAGGTCCCAGCAGCAGAAAGTTATCTCTGTGACACCCAGGGATGTGTAATCCTCCAGCTCCCACTCCATCTGCTCCCTCACAGAGTCACCGTCTCTATGACTCCCAGGGACGTGCAATCCTCCAGCTCCCACTCCACTCTGCTCCCTCACAGGGTCACCGTCTCTGTGACTCCCAGGGACGTGTAATCCTCCAGCTCCCACTCCACTCTGCTCCCTCACAGGGTCACCGTCTCTGTGACTCCCAGGGACGTGTAATCCTCCAGCTCACACTCCACTCTGCTCCCTCAGAGGGTCACCGTCTCTGTGACTCCCAGGGACGTGTAATCCTCCAGCTCCCACTCCACTCTGCTCCCTCACAGTCTCACTGTCTCTGTGTCTCCCAGGTATGACTAGGCCTCGATCCTCAGTGCTGATTTATATCCTCTCACTTTGGTGCTTCTGTAACTCCCAGGCGTGAGTGAACCTCATGTTCCTGCTTCAAGTTACTCCCTCTCATGGTCACTCCCTCTGTGACTCGGTGCTGAATTCGAGCCGCCTGCTCTGCTGTTTCTCCAACTCCAAGTCCCAGTCGGCCTCGATCCTCAATGCTGATTAATATTCCTCCAGCTCTATGCTGCTCACTCTCAGGTTCTCTCCCGTTGTGACTCCCAGGTAATGGTAGGCCTCAAGCCTCAGCTGAGATGTATAACATCCCATTGCACACTGGTCACTCACAGGATCACCGCTGTGCCTGGAAGACAGTGGAAAAGAGAAGGATTAGACAGAGCAGAGGGTGTTACACTGATTGAGGGAGCTGTTGGGGATGGAACAGGCTATCTGGGGAGGTAGGCAGACCTGCAGTGCCTAAAGCAGGTTACTGGAAGATACAGGGAAAGTTGTAGGCACTGAGGGAGGCAAAGGAAATAGAGACATGGTGACGGGGCCTTGTAGAGTCTAAAGGGCTTTTTTGTAAGCTGCTTACTGAGATGTGAAAACTTCAACAAATTCAAATTGACAGCCAGGGACTGTTGTGTGGCACTGGAGACTGTTGGTTGTTACAGAGTTATAAGACTCGCAGTAATGGGGTGGGGGGGGGCGGGGTGAGGTTTACAAATGTTTGAAGCACTCGTGGTGTTCAAGGACCCTCAGAACGTAAGGAGGTACAGAGAATGGGAACATTCCAAATAGTGGGATTGTCGGGGCTGGAAGAGCTAATATGGATAAGCAGGATGAAAGGTACCAATTTAGCACAACCAGCCGCTGTAATTCAGAGATTTAAGGAAGGGAACCTGCACTGTCATTGAATACAGTTATATGGAGCGTTACGGATACTGAGGACTTGCAATTTTAGAAAGGAAGAGGTTATAGGTGATCAGAAGTTTAAACAAGAATAAAGAAATTTGAGAGATCACTAGCACAGATGGCAATGGAGGTGGTGAGACATTCTGATGAACAATAAGAGTTGTCGGCAGAGGAGGACGTCACATATACAGGAAGAGTTGCATTGTATGTATGCAGTTACAGATGTGAGGAGTGTTGTAGCGCCTGTTGAAGGGTACACAGATAACAATAGTTCCAATGACTGATGTAGTGATTCAGGAAGGCAGCTCACCACCACCTTCTCAGGGACAACTCCAAATCAACAATGCATCCAGCAATGTTCATAACCACGAGTGAATAAATAAATAAAGTATCTACAAGCAGCACTGAGGTCACTCAGGGTGGCCATTTCAGCACCACTTCACAAACCCTGGAGAAACTATACCCTGGAAGGACAGAAGCTCCAGGTACACGGTAACTTAAGCATTTTCAAGGTGTCCTCCAAGCCACACTCCATCCTCCTAGTACTGTGTCTATCCCTACACCTAAAGGATTGCAGTGGGTGAAGAAGGCAGCTCCCCACCACATTCGCCAGGGAATTACAATTGGAAAGGTAATGATGTCCAAGCAAGTGTTGGCCACATCTCATCAATGTATTTGTACACGGGAAACTCTTGGACTGTTCATGTCCCCTTTGCTTCCTCCACACAACCCACATTCCCATCTCGTTCTGTGTCAGCAACAAACATGGAAGCAGTAGATTTTGTCCATCCATCAAATGCATCGAATCCCTTTGGGAATAGTTAGGGATCAAGCACTAATCCATGTATTCCCAATTAGTTTTCTATTAAAGAATTCCCAATCCATGCCAGTACATTCCCTCCAATCCCACATTTGCCAATATTTCGCATCCACCTCTTCCGTGGGACTTGTTGAAATATTTCTGAAAATCCCGACAAACCATTCCTCCCTTTTATCTACTCTGCTTATTCACAGCCAGACAGAAAAACAAATCCAGCAGGGTTTGTGAAAGGAAATTTCAGTTTCAGAACAACATGCTTGGCATGGATAGAGGATTGGCTGATTAGTAGAAGACAGAGTAGGTATAAAGGGGTCGTTTTCACGATGGGAACTGGTGACGAGAGGAACTCCGCAGAGGTCAGCGTTGGGGCCACGCTGTACATGTTATGGATTAACAGTCTGGACAAAGGATGTGAGGGGGTACAAGAACTAGTTTTACAAGAAAGAGCCCAGGATGAAATGTTTATCATATGAGCAGCTGGTGACGTCTCTGAGCCTGTACTTGATGTATTTTCAGAGGCGGTGGTGGCAACATCTCATTCAAACTTACAGAATACTAAGGGACCTAGATGGAGTGGACGGAGGTGGGGAGATGTTTTCACTGCTGAAGAGACCAGGGCTGAAAAGCACGGCTTCAGAGTGAAGGGACCACCCTTTAGAATGGAGATCTGGAGGAATTTATTCAGCCAGAAGGTGACTAATCTGTCGAAAGGTTCCTACCGTAGGGAGGGTTGTAGATGAGGATGGCATTTACTAGATAGGGTACAAGAGCTGGAGAAGGTTATGGAGATGATTAGATGGAAGGAGATACTAGAGGCGCTTACATTGACAGGGTGGGTGATAGTAACGGGAGAATGTTACACAGATAGTGAGTCTTGCAGCAACTGGATTGGGAGAGTCACAGGCATTGGATTGGGTTCTACAGATCAGAAGTAATGCAGGGACCTGTTGGATTACATAGATAGGGAGGATTGTGGGGTCGCCACATGTTGAGAGGTTTTCAGGAAGAGGTTACACCGATAAGGAGGGATGTTGGAGCTATCGTAGTTTACAGATTTTGGGATGTTTGGAGTTGTTTAATTGTTCGAGGGATATTTTTAGGGTCATTAATATGGAACGCAGATGGAGAGTTTAGATTTTATTAGATTCCCTCCAATATGGAAATGGCACTTCGGCACAACACATTCACACCAACTCTCCAAAGAGTAATCCACCCAGATCCACTTCCCTCTGAATGATGCACCTAACGCTCGGTCAGTTTAGAATGGCCAATTTATCTGAGCTGCACATCTTTGGATTGTGAGAAGAAACCCATGAAGACACGGAGACAATGTGCCAACTCCATACAGACAGTCACCCGAGGCTGGAATTGAACCTGCGTCTCTGGCGCTGTGAGGCAGCAGTGCTCACCACTGAATCACCCCAAACTGCACAGCCACACAAAGAGAGAGTATTTGAGGGGCAGGGAGGAGCACACAGAGTTGGGAAGTGTTGTTGCAGCTGGAAAAGGGTCTGGAGGTGTTTATATAGATAAGGAGTCCGGTCGGGATGGGAGATGGTTACAGAGTTCATCTGGTGCTATAGGCCAGGAGGCAGGAATGTGATCTGGCTTGCAGAAGGTTACAGTGATATCATGTTCATTTGGGGCTTGGGGAAAGTACACAGGTGGGTACTTTGGTCCAGGCTGGAGGATTTTACAGAGACAGGGTGGACTGTAGTTATTGTGAAAAACTACAGAAATAGAGATTATTGCATTGAGTGCAAGATGAAGTGACTGAGATTGGGCACGTTACCGAGTTTGGAGCAAATTACACATAGGGAGCTTCGTCAGCATTGGAGTAGGTTCCAAATAAACAGCAGGATTATGGGAGGGGTGGAGATTACGGAAATTGGAACTCTTCTGGAAATTACAACCATTCAAGACACTGGCACAGATGCGTTGGACAGAAAGGTATGTCTCATTGCTGTATGACTCTATCACACGACAAGTGACACTGTGAGAGGGGGAATATAGAACAGAAAGACCCCAGGTTTTAATACTACCTTCTTAAGCGAGGCCTGCTTTCCCCTCTGTTGTCCTGATCCTCACTAAGGCAGCACAGGCCTGGATTGACAACTGTGAACTTCCTATATTGTCAGAGGAAGGCTCAGTACAGCAGTGATGAAAGTAAACAAGAGAGTGTGGATTGAGTCTGGACTCATCATGCTCTGTAGTCAAGCTTCAACACTCTATCTGTGTCATGTCTTCCGGACTAAACTTCAATCCCTTAAATTCGCTCTGCTCTGTTCACTGTGAGTGATCTTACTTCGCTGTAGGATTTATTGAAGAAACCAGATCTCCCTGTCCTCTGGCTGACCAATTGCGTTCAATGAGATGATAAATGAAACACCCAGCAATTGGGAGGTTTACTGAGTCAGGAATATCCTGAGTACCTGCAGGAGGCAGAGAAATAGACAGAATGGGAAATCAGACTGATGCAGTCAGGGTTGCACAGGGAGAATGGCGCTGAGTACCACAGAGATCTGGAATACCCCAGTCTCCATCGCTGGTCTGTGCTGCTGCGTCTCTCTGGAGTGGAGAGTTCTGTTGGCTCAGGATCTGGAGTAACTACAAAAACTGCAGTTTAAAATCTGGTTGAAGATTTGTAGCTCGGGTGTCCGTTGTTGTGGTTCTGTTCGCCGAGCTGGAAGTTTTTGCTGCAAACGTTTCGTTCCCTGGCTAGGGAACATCATCAGTGCTATTGGAGCCTCCTGTGAAGCGCTGCTGTGATGTTTCTTCCGTATTTATAGTGGTTTGTTCTTGCCGCTTCCGGGTGTCAGTTTCAGCTGTAGTAGTTTGTATGTGGGGTCCAGGTCGATGTGCCTGTTGATGGATGTTCTTGCCGCTTCCGGGTGTCAGTTTCAGCTGTAGTGGTTTGTATACGGGGTCCAGGTCCATCTGTCTGTTAATGGAGTTTGTGGATGAATGCCATGCCTCTAGGAATTCCCTGGCTGTTCTCTGTCTGGCTTGTCCTATGATGGTAGTGTTTTCCCAGTCAAATTCATGTTCCTGGTTGTCTGAGTGTATGGCTACTAGGGATAGCTGGTCGTGTCGTTTTGTGGCTAGCTGATGTTCATGGATGCGGATTGTTAGCTGTCTTCCTGTTTGTCCTATACAGTGTTTTGTGCAGTCCTTGCATGGTATTTTGTAAACTACGTTAGTTTGGCTCGTGCTGGCTATTGGGTCCTTTGTTCTAGTGAGTTGTTGTCTGAGTGTGGAAGTTGGCTTGTGTGCTGTTATGAGTCCTAAGGGTCGCAGTAGTCTGGCTGCGATTAGACCCTCATAGTGACAGATCCCACATGGAGTGAGACTGAGTGATAGCATCAAATTGCAAAAAGGCATCAGGATCAAACCACGGTCAGGTAAAAGGGGGTTTGATTCATGGTGCACTGGGATCAGTACTCAGGGACGAGGGTGCTATCAGGGGGCCAGGCGATGGCCTAGTGTTACTCTCACTAGACTGTTCGTCCAGAATTTAATGTCGGTGACAGGGATACACATCTGAGTGCACAATATCCTTTCTGGAATGAAATCTGCGATAGGCAGCTGGTCTGACCTACATGTGACTCCAGACCAAGAGCAATGGGGTTGACTCTAAACTGCCTTCTCTAATAGTTTCACAAGGCACTCAGCTCAATGGCAGCTCGAGGGTGGGCATGAAATGCTGGCCAGCCACAGACAACAACATCCCATGGAGTGAATTAAAACAACATAGTTGGGACCAGTGTCTTGGCAAATCATGTCGGTGGGTTTATGGACAGTGCTTTAATTGACAGAGAAGATGCAGGGACAGAGTTCAGGTGAAAGGAGCTTTCCAAATCCAAAGAGAAAAGGGGACACATTGTAACAGCATGGGAATGGGGCTGAAGACAAGCAGAATGGAACAGGAAGGGACAGAGTTTAATTAAAACTGTACATCAATGAATTAGGCTGTGACAGAACATTCTGGGAAAAAGTCAAATACAATGTTCTCTTTTTGGAATGGACAAAGTATCTGCAATGAGGTAATAGACTTGTGACACAGAGAAAAATAAGATTTAGTCAACAGGAAGATGTGGTTAGAGGAGAAGCAAAACGTCGAACAATTGTACACATCCTTGAGGGGTCTCAGGGAGTGCAGAATGGGTAATCCTGACAGTAATGGGTAACAAAAACATTACAGAGAAAGCATTTGGCATCTAATTATGCAGCTGAATCAGCCTGAATGCAGATTATGTGTAACACGAGTCAGAAACACAAGCAGGAGAACAGTTTTTAGGCTGCCTGACAGCATTTCATTAGTCAACACTGTTACACTTTCCAATTGAATTCCTGTGTCATGCAAAGGCAATGTGATCATTTTGGGAGACTTCAATCTTTGTCAAAAATGATATTCTCCGAACTCCTTTTCAAGTGTTTGTCTCAGTCTTTCTTTGAATAACACATTGCATAAATGGCCAGGGACGTGACTATCTCAGATCGACCGTTGGGTGATGACGCTGAGTGAAGGAGCAATGTCACACTGAGATATCCTCTGGGAAAATGCAGTGTAGTGGAATTCTGTGAGATGATGGATTTTTAAAGTGACCATAAAGCACACCCTTCAATCACAACCAAAGCCATTTACATGTGTTTGAGAGGAGAACTGACCAAGGTAATCAGGGGAAACAGTGAAGTGTGTGGCTGGAAATGGACAGTGTAAAACACTTAGTCATAGAGATGTACAGCACAGAAACAGACTCTTCAGCCCATCTCGTTCACGCTGCCCACATACGCTAATATAATTTTTTCTCAGTTGCCAGCACTTGGCCCAAATCCCCCCTCAACCCTTCCTGTTCGTATACCCATCCAGATGCCTTTTAGATGCAGTAATTGTATCAGCCTCCACCACTTCCTCTAGCAGTTCATTGCATTCTCGCATCACCCTCTGCCTGAAAAAGTTGCCCCTTAGGTTCCTTTTTTAATATTTCCCTTCTCACCCTGAACCTAGGCCGTCCAGTTCTGGACTCCACTACCTCAGGGAAAAGAACTTGTCTGTGAAACCTATCCATGCCTCTCATGATTGTACAAATCTCTATATGGTCATCACTCAGCCTCAAGTAGACCCAGCCCATTCAACCTCTCCCTTTAGCTCAAATCTTCCAATCCTGAAAACATCCTTGTAAATCTTTTCTGAAATCTTGCAATTAATAGAACATCCTTCCGATAGGGAGGAGACACGAACTCCATGCAATATTTCAAAGTGGCTTATCCAATGTCATGTACAGCCACAACATGACCTCCTAACTCCTCTACTCAGTGCTCTGATCAGTAAACGCAAGCAGAATAAACGCCTTCTTCACTATCCTATTTATCTGGGATTCTATTTTCAAGGAACTATGAATCTGGACTCCAAGGTCTCTTTGTTCAGTGACACTCCCTAGGAACCTGTCACTCAGTGCACGAAGATCCTTCTGTATTTCAATGTCCCTCAGTATCCTAACTTCCTTCTTGAATTTGATAAGACATCACACTTGTACAGATTAAACTTAATTTGTCATTTCTTTGCACATCTTTCCAACTGATCAGTAACCTCCTGCAACCTTGGATCTCCTTGCTCGTTCACCTCAACTCCACCAATTTTCATATCATCTGCAATAATTACCTTTGCCACTTCCTTCCCTTTCAATTGTGTGAGAATGTGTAACCAGACGACAGAAAATCTCAGCAAGAGCTCAGCCATTAAAGATGGAGATGAGGAGGAATGTCTTCACTCAGAGGGTAGGGAATCTGTGGGAATTCCTGACTACAGGGAGCTGTCGAGGCTGGGTCATTAAGAATATTAACAGCAGAGCTGGTCAGATGTTAATGGATTAGGGGAACAAGGGCTTTGTGGAAAAGGCAGGAATGTAGAGTTGCAGAGTATCAGATCAGCTGTGATCTGCTTGAAGGGCAGAGCATCCTCAATGGGCCAAATGGCCTCATTCTGCTCCAACATCTTATGGTCTTAACTCGAACTCAATGTCTGCATTATAACACTATGGGTCTTTCCTCACAAAACTCCTCTAAAATGGGACAATTGGATATTTATTATTACACAGCATTTGAACTCCAATGGACATTTTTGTTGCTGGCTCCTTGATATGATGTTATATAAAACCATCTCGTATCCAATCCAGGATTCCATCCATTACAGCCCTGATACTCAATAGTTAACCTAGTCGGGATGGAGACCACTGTCACACACAGTTTCTGTACTGCCCTTGCTACAAGTACATTCAGTGTCCTGACTGTAACCATATTGACATTCCCATCACTGGTTGATTCCTTTTAAAAAAATCCAGCCAATGATTGCTACTGCTGCTTATTCATTCCCAGCTCCATCCAAATAGATTCCAAATTTTGATCTTCAGTTCCACGTGGCTATCTCATTAATGTATTAATCTCATACTTTCTTCACAACTTGTTAGATTGGTGCCTATCCTGCCTAGATCCCAACAACCCTTCAATATTCCCTTCCCAGCGATGGTCATTCTGCAGCTACATCTCCACAATGACGGTTCCAGCATATCTGTTCATTATCATTCCATTTGCCTTACATGTGTTTGAGAGGAGAACATTCCTCAGTAGTGGGGGGTTGAACAGATGGATAGAGGTTACAGAGATAGGGAGGCTTACAGTGACTCGAGGATT
Organism: Hemiscyllium ocellatum; assembly: GCF_020745735.1. NCBI lineage: Eukaryota > Metazoa > Chordata > Chondrichthyes > Orectolobiformes > Hemiscylliidae > Hemiscyllium > Hemiscyllium ocellatum. The sequence goes on along the minus strand of NC_083444.1, from coordinate 33,826,623 downwards.
TTCGAGCTAAATCTAGGCAATAATGTTCATGGGACAATTGGGTTTGCGGAATGGAGTAATTTACAGAGGTAGAGGGAGCTGGATTAGATTCTGGATATACGGATAGGGATGGATATAAGGAGAGGCAGGCAGACTGAGAGGCACAGACAGGGAGTGTTTCAGGAGGAGATTATTGTGTATATTTACAGAGATATGGAAGTTCGTAGTGACTGCAGATGTTTACAGATATAAGAAGGCTTCTAAGTTCTGGAGGCTGCATAGATAGGAAGGCAATGGAGAATGCCAGGTTTACCGGGTTGAAGACAGTTACACAAATTGCACAAAATGAAAGAGGTTCCTGTGGTCGGGAGGGTTGGTGGGGAGAGGGTGAAGCTTAAATAGATTAAGATCGAAGATTAGTAGAACAAAAAGGAGGTTACAATTTTTTTCACAGGTAAGGAAGGGTTGTAAGAGCTGGAGAAGTTTACCCAGATAGGGATAGATGGAGAGGTTAGAGACAAAATATATTTATATGGAGGGTGGCATTGGTAGGAGGAGTTTAATGGGATAGACAGGGCTCGGCACTTACAGGGATGAAGGAGTTTAGTATCTACTGGAGAAGTTTAGGGATTAGGGTGTCAGGGATTGGAGAACCTGACAGAGACAGACAACATTGTGTGGACTAGAGAAGATTCCAAACAGAGGAAGGATTATCGGGACTGTAGTATATTACAGAGATCACTAATGGAGTATGTGCCAAGACTGCTGCCTGGGACCTCCTGTGCAGTCTCAAGGAGTTCCAGTACAGCAGAGGTGACAGCAGGACCCTCACAAGATGGTGGGAATGAAGCCTAGAATGTTGCTGTTCCTTGCCCAGCATTGCAACTATGTCCCGTCTTCCAGGTCTGACTAAAGATGGCCACTAACTCCACCCTGTGTTGTTTACTGTGAGTGATCTTACCGGCTGCAGGATATACTGAAGGCTCCAGATCTCCCTCTCCATCTCTCTCTGGCTGACCAAACGTCTTCATTGAGGTGATGGATGAGACAGGGGTTAGAAACATGCTGATTACCTGCATGAGATAGAAATAAACAGAATGGGAAATTAGACTGACGCAGTGAGGATCAGTCTACCTCATGTAGAGTAGCACTGAGTCCAGCAGGAATCACGAAAATCCCAGTGTCCATCCCTGGTCTGTGCTGTTGCGGATTGGATGATTCTTTTGGCTCCAGACCTGGAGTAGCTGTAAGAGTGAGAGACACTGATAGAGGCAGCAATTAGACCCTCACAGTGAGGGATACCAAAATGGAGAGAGACTGAGTCATATCCCAAGAATGCTGGAAGATTTCAAGATCAAACCATTGTGTCAGAAGAAGTGGTGCAGATGCAGTGGGCACTGCAACCAGCACTCAGGAAGGAGTCAGCTATTTTATTGAGATGGTACAGCGCATATGACCAGGATTATGTAGAGTGCTTTAAACTGACACAGACGAGGAGGGGCAGGGCTCAGCTGAAAGGAATTTCCCAATTCCATCGAGAAATGTTCACATATTGAAACATGAGGCTGTGGCTGAGGAACAACAGAAAGTAACGGGAAGAGGCAGAGTTTAACTAAAAGTGTACATCAGCAGATAGGTTTGTGATAGGAATTTGTGATTTCAAAAGTAAATTGCTATTTCATAAGTTGAATGCACGAAGCATTTGTAATAAGGGATATGCTCGTGTGACTGCAATTTCTATCTAATCACCATCAGGGAGACGTGGTCAAAGGGTGAACAAAAGGTGGGGCATTAATATTCACGAAATTGTGGAAAGTCAGGATGAATGGGAAGGAGAATGGGGAAGTCTCATCGCTAGGGAGAACAATGGGATCATATGTGGCCTCAGAATATCAATCATTAGGAAACCAAATTCTGGGTAATAAGAGTCAGAACACAGAAGTGGAAGGGCAGTGTTAAGGCCCCTTATCATTACAGTATGAGACATGGCATTGGACAGGGAATTACTGGAATTTGTAACAAAGACAGTAGGACAGTTGCAAAGGGATTCAACTTCCCTATCTCATCATCTCATAGGCGGTGGGTCACAGACGAGGCTGTCTCTCTACCACTCTCAGAGGGAGTCTATACTTGGCTGTACAGACCGATGACGCCTTCCACAGACTCTGTTACACTTGGGACAGAAGGTGGCTGTGGGAAGGGATGGGTGGTGAGTTGGGGTGGTTGCGAGCTCATTGTGCTATTTTCTCTTGGATTACACTTATCTCCCCATAGCAAGTCTCGAGGTGCTCGACCCCTTCCCTTTGGATGGTCTTGGCTCAGTCATGCCCAGGATTTACCAGATTTGATTAAGAGGTGCTTAGAAGACAGAAAAAACTTAACAATTCTGAAGAAGCCTATGCCTCAGAAACATGGAAGCATTTGATAAAGGGATCACTCGGGGTCTAGTAGCAGGAGTGTACCAGGAAAAGGAAACATTGTCAGGGTTTAATAAGATGATAGGAACAGGGAGAGGTGAAGGTGCTGGAGGCGCTGAGAGTGTTACAGAGAGGGACAATGTTGCAATGCCAGTACAAATTGAGACAGCTGGTGTTTGCAGCGGTAGCGATGGAAATATCTATTTTTATTTATTCATTCATGGGCTGAGGATGTCACCACTTGGACCAGCGTACATCACCCCACTGCTAATTGCCCAGAGCGCAGCACAGGCAGCCATATTGCTGTGAGTCTGGAGTCACATGTGAGACAGACCAGGTTAGAATGTCAGCTATCCTTCCCTCAAGGACATACGTGAACCAGTTGAGTTTTTCCAAATAATCCCCACTAATGTCCTGTACAGACACAACATGACAGCCCAACTGTTACTCTCAATGCTCTGCCCAATGAAGGTGTCCATCCCAAACACTTGCTTCACCAGCCTGTCTACCTGTGACACCACTTCCAAAGAACTGTGTACCTGTATCCCTGGATCTCTGATTGACAACACTATCCTGTGGCCGAGCATTAACTGTACAATTCCAGCATAGTTTGCCTTAGCAAAATGCAACATCTAAACTTATTGTTCCAGCAGTACTGTTGAGTCCATTATACTCTCAGATAACCCTCTTCCCTGTCCACTTTCCCGCCAATTTCAGCGTCACTCACAAACGTGCTAACCATGACTCCTGCATTATCATCCAAACTGTTTATATAAATGATGCACAACAGTGACCCAGCACCGAACCCCATGTCACACCGTTGGCCACAGGCCTGCAGTTTGAGCAGTAACCCTCTATCAACACGCTCTGTCTCCTTCCATCAATCATGTTTTGTATCCAGTTGGTGAGCGCTCCCTGGTTATGTGGGATCTAAACTTACTAACCAGTCTGCCATGCAGACCCATGACAAAGGCCTTACTAAAATCCATGGAGACATCATCTACTGCCTGCCTTGATCTATTATTTGTCTACCTCCCCAAACAGTCATCATTATGTACACACAAAGTACTGTTGATTATCGCTAATGGATTCTTGCCCTTCCAAACCCATGAAAATCCTCTCTCCCAGAATCTAGTCGAACAAATTACACTCCCATCAGTCTCACTGGCCTGTAGTGCCTGTCAATGACATAAATACCTCTGCGAGAGGACCTGCAATTTCTTCCTTAGACTCTCACAAGGCGCTGGGATATATATGATTATGTCCAAAAGTTTTATCAACGTTTTTGCATTTTCAGACATCCAGCACCTCGTGTTCTCTGTTTAAGACATCACTATGTATTGTCACAAGTTTCTGAGCTTCCACGTCTTTCAACACAGTAAATCCTCATTGACCTTTCTGGGGTCCTATTCTCTCTCTCATTACTCTTTAGCCCTGGTTGGAACTTGTCAAAATGCCTCTGAAGTTTCAAATATCCCTCTACTGCCACTAGCCTCCCCACCCTTACCTATTCTGCCATTTATGGTCACACCAAAATATAGAATTCAACAGATTTAAAAATATTCTCTTTTGAAATATAATGCATCTCCAATTGTTTCTAAGTGTCCAGTTATCATTTATTGCCATATCCTTTATAATACATTCAAGCACGTTCCTGACTTACTGTCAGGCTAACACTGTGTGGTTTCAGACAGACTACACAAAGGGTTTTTGGGAATCCTTGCGTATCAATCTGAAAAAGGTACTTTGCAGGGTCCGCAGGTAATAGAGAAGGTAAATTAAATGCTGCCATTTATTACAGAGGGAATGGAGTCAAAATATATAGATTTATTGCTAAACTATACCAGGTACCAGTCAGACCTCACCAAGAATGCTATGAACAATACGAGTTCCCGAAGTAAAGATATTCTTGTACTGGAGGCAGGTCAGAGAAAGGTCACTGAGCTGATCCTGGAGATGCTGGGATTTTCTAATGGAAAAAGGTGGTGTAGATTCAGTTTGAATCATTGATATTTCAAACAATCGCAAAGAAATTGAACGGACCATCTAGGATTCTTAGAGGCTCTGCCATGGTCGGTGCCAGGAAATTAGAAAATCCAACAGTACAGCACAGCAATACGCCCTTCGGCCCACCATTTGTGAAGATTGCCGATGGAGTGATTTGGTGAGTTACGGAGATGGGAGGGAAGGAGTGACTGGGGGAAGTGACAGAGATAGGGACAGGAGGAATGACTAGAGGAGGTGACAGAGATAGGAAGGCAGGGAGTGAATGGAGGAGGTGACAGAGATAGAGAGGGATGGATTGACTATGGGAAGTTACAGAGATAGAGAGGTTTTTGGAGTCTGACCGAGATTTAATGAGATACGGAAGGTAATTCATCCTGTGGAGGCTGGAGGAAGTGACTGAAAAGGGCTGTGTGAAGGGGTCGGAGAAGGTTACTGTGACAGGGAGGAGGTAGTGTTCGTTGGCAAAACATATATTGTTGTCTTTTCCAGAAATGGAAAAAGGCAAATGTTTCTAAAGACTCAATGAGATTACATGCACAAGGAGGGGAGTAGGAAGAGAAGAGTTTACTGAGTTTTGGACAATTTTGTAGAGATAGAAGATATTTATTATGATCTTAACTTTGCAGAGATGAAATGACATGATAGGAAGGGTAGTAGGGACAGGACGGCATACAGTGATAGCAAGAAGCTGGAAGAGGTTACTGCGATAGTGAGGTTTGTGGTGATGGCTTTTGCGATTGGATAAAGTTAGTAATACAGAGGGGTGTAGACACTGAATGATTCTTCAGACAGAAAGTGGTTACAGAAAGAGGCAGGTGTAAGAAGTGGGCTTGGATGCAGCCACAAAGACGATGTCTCAGGTCATGGATGCTTTTAGTGGCTTTAGGAGAGTCAGAAAGGCTAGTAATGATGGCAGGAGGTAGAGTAACGAAGCATTGCCCACAAGTTCAAATTATTCAAGGGAGCAAGATAGTATTATACAGGAATTTTTAAATTAGATATGGGGAGGCTATTTGCAGGTAAAGTGAAGTCTGGCAAGTCGGAATATCTTTAAACCAAGATAAAAAGAGCGTTCAGCACCAGCATGTTCCTGTTAGTGTGCAGCTCATGCTGACAGAATTAGGAAACACCGGCTGAGTTTCAAGGCTGTGTCAAGAAAAAAAGGGGGCAGATGTCAGATATCGATATACATAAGCTGCAGAGCTGGGCATAAAGGTGGCAAATGGAGTTCAATGTAGCTAAGTGTGAAATGATTCACTTTGGTAAGAGTAACAAGAAGATGGAGTACTGGGCTAATGGTCGGATGCTTGGTAGTGTGGATGAGCAGCGGGATCTTGGTGTCCATATACACAGATCTCTGAAAGTTGCCACCCAGGTAAATAGTGCTGTGAAGAAGGCATATGGCGTACTGGCTTTTCTTGGTAGGGGAATTGAGTTCCGGAGTCCTGAGGTCATGTTGCAGTTGTATAAGATTCTGGTGCAGCCTTATCTGGAGTATTGTGTGCAGTTTTGGTCGCCATACTATAGGAAGAATGTGGAGGCACTGGAACGGGTGCAGAGGAGGTTTACCAGGATGTTGCCTGGTATGGTAGGAAGATCGTATGAGGAAAGGCTGAGGCACTTGGGGCTGTTTTCATTGGAGAAAAGAAGGTTTAGGGGTGACTTGATAGAGGTGTACAAGATGATTAGGGGTTTAGGTAGGGTTGACCATGAGAACTTTTTTCCATGTTTGGAGTCAGCTATCACGAGGGTCATAGCTTTAAATTAAGGGGTGGTAGGTATAGGACAGATGTTAGGGGTAGATTCTTTACTCAGCGAGTCGGGAGTTCATGGAATGTCCTGCCAGAAGCAGTGGTGGACTCTCCCTCATTATGGGCATTTAAACGGGCATTGCGTAGGCATATGGAGAATAATGGGCTAGTGTGGTTTAGGTGGGCTTGGATCGGCGCATCATCGAGGGCCAATGGGCCTGTACTGCACTGCATTTTTCTATGTTCTATGTTCTATATTCTATATAACTGGCTGACTCAAGTGAATCCCTTCAGGAGCATCGGGGATGTAGAAAGACACTTAGGATGGAAATCAAGAATGCAAAAAAAGACACGAGATCGCTTTGGCAAAGAAAGTTAAGGAGAATCGAAACAAATTCTAAAAAATGTATTAAGAGCAAAAGAAGAGATCGGGACAAAACCATAACCTTAATGATCAATGAAGTCTACGATGTGTGAAACTACAAGATCCGAAACAAATATTTCACTTTGGAACTTACTGCGGATAAAGACTGGGGCACTCAGGAACTAAACAATGTTTGGCCTGACTATTATTGGAATAAAGTGTGCAATTCTGGTATCAATGCCATCAGAAAGATGTTGTGGAACTTGAAAAGGTTCAGAAGAAATGAACAAGGATGTTGCCAGGGTTGGAGGGTTTGCGCTGCAGGGAAAAGCCTGAATAAGCTGGGGCTGTTTTCACTTGAACATGGGAGTCTGAGGAGTTACCTGATAAAGGTGTTTAAAATTATGATGGTCATCGACAGGGTCAATAGACAAGGTATTTGCCCCAGGCTGGGGGATTCCAAAGCAACAGGGCATAGCTTTAAAGTGCGAGGGAAACTTTTCAATGGGATGATCTAAAGGACAACTGGTTCCTGCATAGTGTATGGAATAAGCTGCCAGAGGAAATAATGGAGACTGATAGAATACATTTAAATGGCTAGTAGATGAGTATATGGATAGGAAGGGTTTAGAGGGATATTGGCAAAATCCTGGCAAATGTGACTAGATGCATCAAACAAGAGTTGGTCCGAAGGATCTGTTTCCGTGCTGTACACCTCTGTGACTCAAAGTCTTGAAATGAGTCCACATTATGGAAAAGGTGGTGCTGGAGGTTTAAAAACACAAAGGTAGATAAATCCCCAGGACCTGATCAAGTGTACCTCAGGACATTGTGGGAAGCTGGTGAAGACATTGTAGGGCCCCTAGCAGAGATATTTGCCCCATAGGGAGCTATGTGTGAGAGGCTGGTAGACTGGAGGTTGGCATTGTGGACAGTGAAGAAGGTTTTCGAAGATTACAAAGGGATCCGATGAAATGTGTGAATGGCTGAAAAACTGTAGATGGAGTTCAATCTGAATAGATGGGAGATAATGCATTTGGTGCAACAAACATGGGCAGGGCTTATATAATTAATGGTAAGACCTTCAGTAGTATTGGAGAACAGAGGGACTCCGGGGTTCAGGTACATAATTCTTTAAAGTTTTCAACATGGAGAGGCAGGATGGTTAAAAAAAGGGTTTTTCCACACTTGCTTTTATTTGCTCAGTCCTTTGGATATGGGAGTTGGGAAGTCACATTGAGATTAAACAGGCCATTGGTGAGTCCTCTTCTGGATTACTGTGTCCAGTTCTGGTCACCCAGTTATCGGAAGGATATTATTAAGCTGGAGAGGGTTCAGATGAGACTTACTGGGATGTGGCTGGTTATTGAAGTTTTCAGTTATCAAGAAAGACTGAATAGGTTGGTATTTTTGATTGAAACCTGAATGTTGACAGATGACCTCATAGAAGTTTATAAAATAATGAGGGGGATAGATAGAGTTAATGGGTGCTGTCTATTCCCATGGACAGGGGAGTTTCAAGACTAGGAGCTACATTTTTAATTATAAGAGGAGAGATTTTTTTTTAAAAAAAAGACATGATGGGCACATTGTCACACAGAGGGTGGGTTGTGTGTGAAATGAACTTCCCAAGGAAGGGGTGAACATGGGGACAATTACAATGTTTAAAAGACATTTGGATTAGGACAGGAATAGGAAAGGTTTGAAGTGATATGATCCAGGAACAGGCAGGTGGGACGATATCAGTTTTAGAGTATGATTAGTGTTAACCGAACAGTGCGGTATGACTCTCAGACTATGATTATAATGTTGTATCATTAATTAAGAAAGGCAGCAAGAGGAAGCCAGTGAACTACAGACTGATGAGCCAGACATCAGAGTGGGTCAGTTGTTGTAGGTCATTCTGAGAGGTAGGACTTACATGCATTTGGAAAGACAAGGATTGATTACAGACAGCCAGCATGGCTTTGTGTGTGGGAAAACATGTCTCACAAACATGACTGGACTTTGTTCAGGATGTGACAAAGAAGATAGACGAAGGCAGAAAAACAGACGTTGTTTCTGGTTTCAGCAAACCATTGGTCAGGGTGTAGCATGATCCATTGGTTAGTAACAGTAGGTCACAAGGGATCAGGGACAGCTACCCAACTGGATACAAAATGGGATGACAGTGGGAGACAGAGGGTGGTGGGTGAGGGTTGCTGTTTAGACTGGAGGCCTCTGACCAGCAGTGTGCTGAAAGGATTGGTGCTGGGACTACTGTTGTGCACGATTTACATAAACGATTTGAGTGAAAATATAGGAGTCCCTGTTATTATGTTTGTGGATACCAAGATTAGTGGAAGAGTGGGCAGGGAATATAGTTCTCGAAGGGGATGTTAATCAACTGGGCCAGTGAGCCAAGGAATGAAAGGTGGAGTTTAATTCAGGTGTTGAATTTAGTTCAGACAAACCAGGGTGGACTAATACAGTTAATGGCAGGGCTCTGGGCAGTGTTGTCGAACAGAGAGAGACCAAGGGATGCAGTTACATTGTTCCTTGGAAGTGGCATTACAGGTGGACAGGGTGGGGAAAGCAGCATTTGGGACGCTTGTCATCAGTGGCCAGAGCATTGAGTACATGAGTTGGAGATACTTGTAACATTGTCGGCAATATTTCTCCTGGACAGAGGAGGCCATGGGGGTGACCTAATAATGGTTTATGAAACAATGTAGGGCCTAACTAAGGTGAATTGCCAAGGAAACGCGAGTCCAAAGCTAAAGGCATAAACGTGAGGTGAGAGAGCAAGGATTTAAAGATGGAGCTGAGAGGCAACATTTTCCACAGAGGATGGTGCATAGATGGAATGCACTGCCAGAGGAAATGGTGAAAACAAGTACTATTACAACATGGAAAAGACACTTGTGCAGGTGCGTGGAGGGGAGACGATTTGAAGGGATATGTGCCAAACACAGGCAAATGCAACTCATTCCATTTACGAAACCTCGAACAAAGAGTCATGCAGCACAAAAACAGACCCGATGTCTCCAGTTGTAGGAGGAGGAGACTATTGGGACAAGGCATGTTGTAGAGACCGAAGCAAGTTACAGTGATATGGATGGTCGTCTGGACTGGAGGTTTAAAATGTGTCAAGTAATTGGTAAGAGTGGAGGGGATGACAGAGATAGGAACTGCTATAGGAGTTAGAATGATTGAAGACACTGGTCCACAAGATGAGCCATTGGCACAATGTTGGAGAGGGAATAGAGAACAGAAAGATCCCAGGCAGTATTACCACACTCTCATTGCAGGCCTGTTTTCCTCTCTGTTGTCATGATGCTCACCAAGACAGCAAACGCCTAGATTGAAAACTGGGAACTCCCGATGCTGTCTCAATACAACAAAACTTAAAGTAGTGGTGGTGATTGACCTAAGGTGTGTCTGTACTGTGCTTCCCCCTCCAGCACTATGTCTATGTCATGTCCTGTTAGCTGATGTTTGGAGCCCTCTCATTGCTCTCTGCCCTGTGCATTGTGAGTGATCTTATCTGGCTGCAGGATTTACTGAAGGTGCCCGACCTCCCTGACCTTTGTCTCTCTGGCTGACCAATCATCTTCCCAATCAGCAGTTGGCAAGCCTATTGAGTCAGGACCTCGCTGAGTACCTCTATAAGACACAGAAATAAGCAGAATGGGAAATTAGACTGACGCTGTGAGGGTTACACATGTACAATGGCAGTGAGCCCACAGAGATCTGGAAAATTCCAGTCTCCATTCCTGGCCTGTGCTGCCTCATCTCTCAGGAGTGGAGAATTCTGTTGGCTCAGGATCTGGAGTAGCTGCAAGAGTGAGAGATGCTGACAGAGGCAGCAATTCGACGCACACAGTGAGGGATTCCACATGGAGAGATACTGAGTGATATCAGCAGAGTTCAGGATCAAATAATTGTGCGGGAAGAAAGGGTTTTGATTCATGTTGCATTGGGATGCACAACCTGTGAGCAGGTGAAGTGATGGCGAAGTGGTATTATTGTGAGACAATTTATCGTGAAAATCAGCAACTATTATCTGGACTCATATTCAAATCCCACCATTGCAAATGATTGAATGTGAATTAAATGCTTCAAAAAATGTAATTAAAAACCTGCAAGTGAGTATTAAACAATGGCTGATGTTACGTAAAAACCATTGCGTGCATTCATGTCTTTAGTGAAGCAATGTAAGATGGGACTGGGATATCACAGGTATTAGACCATAAGACATGGGAGCGGAAGTAAGGCCATTCGGCCCATCGAGTCCACTCCGCCATTCAATCACGGCTGATTGGCATTTCAACTCCACTTACCCGCATTCTTCCCTTAATACTTTGTGACATCAAGAATTTATCAATCTCTGCCTTGAAGACATTTAGCATCCCAGCCTCCATTGCACTCTGTGGCAATGAATTCCACAGGCCCAGCATTCTCTGGCTAAAGAAATGTCTCCGCATTTCTGTTCTGAATTTATCCCCTCTAATTTTAAGGCTGTGTCCACTGGTCCTAGACGTCTCGCCTAACGGAAACAAATTCCTAATGTCCATCCTTTCCAAGCCATGTATTATCTTGTAAGTTTCTATTAGATCTCCTCTTAATCTTCTAAACTCCAATGAATACAATCCCAGGATTCTCAGCCTTTCCTCGTATGTTCGACCAACCATTCCAGGGATCATCCATGTGAATCTCCGCTGGACACGTTCCAGTGCCAGTATGTCCTTCCTGAGGTGTGGGGATCAAAACTGGACACAGGAGTCCAAATGGGGCCTAACCAGAGATTTATAAAGTCTCAGTAGCACAAAGGTGCTTTTATATTCCAACCCTCTTGAGATAAATTACAACATTGCATTCGCTTTCTTAATCACAGACTCAGCCTGCATGTTTACCTTTAAAGAATCCTCAACTAGCACTCCCAGATCCCCTTGTACTTTGGCTATACGAATTTTCTCACCGTTTAGAAAGTAATCCATGCTTGTATTCTTTTTTTCCAAAGTGCAAGACCCCGCATTTGCTCACATTGAATTCTATGAGCCATTTCCTGGACCACTCTCCCAAACTGTCTAGATCCTTCTCCAGCCTCCCCACTTCCTCAGTACTACCTGCCTGTCCACTTAAATTTGTATCATCGGCAAACTTTGCTAGAATGCCTCCAGTCCCTTCATCCAGATCATTAATATATAATGTGAACAGCTGCTGCCCCAACACTGAACCCTGTGGGACACTGCTTGTCAGCGGCTGCCATTCCAAAACAGAACCTTTTATCCCAACTCTCTGCCTTCTGTCAGACAGCCAATCCTCAACCCATCCCAGTAGCTCACCTCGAACACCATAGGCCCTCACCTTGCTCAGCAGCCTCCCGTCTGACACCTTATCAAAGGCCTTTTGGAAGTCTAAGTAGACCACATCCACTGGATTTCCCTGGTCTAACCTACTTGTCACCTCTTCAAAGAATTCCAACAGGTTTGTTAGGCACGACCTCCCCTTACTAAATCCATGTTGACTTGTTCTAATCCGACCCTGCTCTTTCAAGAATTTAGAAACCTCATCCTTAATGATGGACTCTAGAATTTTACTAACAACCGATGTTAGGCTAATTGGCCTATAATTTTCCATCCTTCGTCTTGATCCTTCCTGGAACAAGGGGGTTACAACAGCGACCTTCCAATCAGCGAACTTTCCCTGACTGCTTTGACTTCTGAAAGATCTCAACCAACACCTCCTCTATTTCCTCAGTCACCTTCCTCAAAATTCTAGGATGTAACCCATTGGGGCCAGGAGCTTTATCAATTTTAAGACCTTTTAGCTTTTCTAGCACTTTCTCTTTTGTAATGGCAAACATATTCAACTCAGCCCCCTGACTCCCTGTAATTGTTGGGATATTACTCATGTCTTCCACTGTGAAGATTGATGCAAAGTACTTATTAAGTTTTCCTGCTATTTCCTTAACTCCCAACACTAGGCTTCCAGCATTAGTCTGAAGTGGCCCAATGTCTATTTCTGCCTGTCGTTTGTTTCTTATGTATTAAAAAAAACTTTTACTATCATTTCTAATATTACTGGCTAGCCAACCTTCATATTTGATCCTCTTCTTACTGATTTCTCTTTGTTATCCTCCGTTTGCTTTTGTAGCCTTCCCAATCCTCTGATTTTCCACTGCTCTTGGCCACTTTATAGGATCTCTTTTTTTCTTTAATGCATTTCCTGACTTCCTTTGTCAACCATGGCTTTCTAATTACTCCACGGATAATCTTTCTTTTCTTGAGGATGAACCTCTGTACAGTGTCCTCAATTACACCCACAAACTCCTGCCATTTTTGCACTATTGTCTTCCCTGCTAGGCTCTGCTTCCAGTCTATTTTTGTCAGTTCCATTCTCATGCCCTCATAATTACCTTTATTTAACTGTAACAATATTACATCCGATTTTGTCTTCTCTCTTTCAAACTGCAGACTGAACTCTACCATATTATGATCGCTGCTTCCTAAGTGTTCCCTTACTTAAAGATTTTTTTAAGAAGTCTGGTTCATTCCATAGCGCTAGGTCCAGAATAGCCTGCTCCCTTGTGGGCTCCATGACAAGCTGTTCCAAAAAGCCATCCTGTAAGACGTCCATGAATTATCTTTCTTTGGATCCACTGGCAACATTATTTACCCAGTCCACCTGCATATTGAAATCTCCCATGATCACCATGACTTTGCCTTTCTGACATGCCTTCTCTATTTCCCAGTACATGTTGCGCCTCTGATCCTGACCGCTGTTAGGAGGTCTGTCCATAACTCCCACTATGGTTTTTTGCCTTTGTGGTTCCTCAATTCCACCCACTCAGACTCCACATCATCCGACGCTATATCATTCAGTGCCATAGATTTAATTTTGTTCTTAAGGAGCAAGGCAACCCCGCGCCCTTTGCCCACCTCCCTGTCTTTTCGATAAGTATTACAGAACAACAGCTGAGGGAGGGACAGGACAGGCAGCTCAATGTTCCAGGGAACAGATGCTGCAGGAAGGACAGAAGGGGAGCTGAGAGAGGAGGAGAGCTGCTGGTTGTGACTGGGTGAAACATCACAGCAGGACTGAGAGAGGATATTCCTGCGGGATCGCCCAGTGACGCTGTGTTCATGAAATTAATCAATAACAATGGGTTTTCCCTTTCCTCTGATTGTTCTACAGACCCCGATAGCCCCGCCCTCCTGTACCTTGACCTTCTCAAGATGGCGGCCCTGAGGCTCGGGCTCCCTCTTCCCTCAAACAATTGGCGGCCGTGACCTTGGGCCCCTTCCCTGATCAGAAACCGCCACCTCCTTAACCGGGCCTGGAGGGGCTTTTTCCGTTTTATTTTTAACCTGTATCCGGGACTTGTGCATTCTCTCCGCTCCTCTGTCCCAGTGAGGCTCCCACACACCAGTCATCCAGTTCTGCCCCTTCCTCACAATTGCAGACTATTGATTCAGGTGTGACTCAGCAGGCTAAGGGACAGGGGAAGTTGTGATGCGGTAAAAATATCCCAAATCTTGGACCGAAGGCTTGAGTTCAATTCATAGCTTGTGCAGGTGTGTGTAATAACAGGTTCATTCAGGAAAAAACAAGGAAAGTCCGGAACACAGTTAAAACCATAGAAAATGCATGCAATGTGGTAGGGTTCTCAATGCTCAGATGATTTTAGTATTTACCAAGTGTTTCAGGACCCTAGTGGGTCCCAGTACAGACTGTTGCACTCCTAGTGTACACCACGGTTGTGGGGAAAAGCATCGTTTTGGGAGAGAGAGTTGCTTTTCTGGAAGGCGCTCTGTTTTGGAGGTGAAAATAGGTGAGAAGGAGTATTTTTTTAATGGAATTACCAGTTCCCAATCAGGTCATAGCATCTTATTATTGCCCTGGCTCTGCCTCGTACATGTTTGGTAGAGAATCAGTGTCGTTTCGTCAGTCCACAATTCAACATCCATCACTGTTTAAGACAGTAGAAATCTTTTGTAGCACTATAGTCATAGAACAATACAGCGCAGATCAGGCCCTTCGGCCCTTCATGTTGCGCCAACCTCTGAACTGTTTCAGCTTGTCGCCCTACACTATACCAAAATCACCCATGTGCTTATCTGAAGGTTTGTTTAAATCTCCCTCATGTGGCCGAGTTAATTACATCAACAGGTAACACATTCCACGCCCTGGGAATTCCTGAAGAAGGGATTATGCCCGAAACGTCGGTTCACCTGCTCCTTGGAGCCTGACGTGCTGCACTTTTCCAGCAACACCTTTTTCAGCCCAAATTCTTCCACACTGTCTACTACTTCACCAACGTTAGTGTTGTCTGCAAATTTACTGATCCATCCACCTATGCCTGCATCTAAGTAATTTATAAAAATGACAAACAGCAGTGGTCCCAAAACAGGTCCTTGTGGACCACCACTAGTAACCGGACTCCACGTTGAATATTTTCCATCAACCACCACTCGCTGCCTTCTTTCAGAACGCCGGTTTCTAATCCAAACTGCTAAATCACCCTCAATTCCATGTCTCTGCATTTTTTTCCAACAGCCTACCACGTGGAAGCTCATGAAAGGCTTTACTGAAATCCATGCATACCACGTCAATTGCCCTACCCTCATCTATGCTCGGTCACCTTTTCAAAAATCTCAGAGGTTTGTGAGAAATGTCCTGCCCTTGACGAAACCATGTTGACTATCTGAAATCAAATTGGTGTTTGCTAGATGATTGTAAATCTTATCTCTTATAATCCTTTCCAAAACCTTTCCAACAACAGAAGTAAGGCACACTGGTCTATAATTGCCTGGATCATCTCCACTACCCTACTTGATTAAGAGCACAACATTTGCAATCCTCCAGTCCTCTGTTACCAAACCTGTAGACAATGACGACTCAAATATCAAAGCCAACTCAAATATCAAAGCCAAAGGCTTTGCCATCTCCTCCATAGCTTCCCAGATAATCCTCGGATAAATCCCATCCAGCCGAGGGGACTTGTCTATTTTCACTCCTACTGGAATTGATAACACCTGTTCATGACTAATCTCGATCATTTCTAGTCTAATATCTCGTATCTCATTCTTCTCCTCCACAATATTCAATTTTGCCTGAGTAAAAACCGATGAGAAATGTTCGTTTAGCACCTCTACGATCTACACAGGTTCACACTCAACTTCCCACCCCTGTCTTTGACTGACCCTATTCCTACCCTATGCTTTTGTTCCTCACATACCTACAGAAAGCTTTAGGATTCTCCTTTATTCTATTCGCTAAAGATTGCTCGTGTACTCTCTTTGCTCTTCTTAACTTTCTCTTTAAATCCTTTCTAGCTGATCTGTAACTCTATCGCCTCATCTGTACTATCTTGCCTCATCAACACATAAGCCTCCTCCTTCTTCTTAACAAGAGATCCAATTTCTGTAGTAAATCACGGTTCCCTTACTTATCACTTCCTTCCTGCCTGACATGTATTATTTGTTCCTTAATCCAGCTCCACATTTCAATAGTCTGCACCCCCTGAATTTTGCTACCCCATTCTATGCATCCTAATTCTTGCTGAATCGCATTATAATTGCCCCTGCACTAATGATAGCTCTTGACCTGTGGCATGTACCTATCCCTTTCCATAACAAAACCAAACCTAACTGAATTATGGTCACTACCTCCAAAGTGCTCACCTACAACTAAATCAAACACCGAATCTGGTTTATTACCAAGCATCAGATCCAATGTGGCCTTCGCTCTTGTCGGCCCTTCGACATTATGTATCAGGAAATCCTCCTGTACACATTGGACAAAAACTGATCAGTCCGATGTACTAGAATTATAATATTCCCAGTCAATGTTGGGGAAGTTAAAGTCCCCCATAATGACCACCCTGTTCCTTTCACTCCTAAACAGAATAATTTTGTTAATCCTCTGTTCCACCTCCCTGGGACTCTGTGGAGGCCTTTAAGAAAAACTCCAAGCAGTGTGACCTCTCCTCTCCTCTTTATAACCTCAGTCCACCTACCTCAGTAGACGAGTCCTCATCAAAAGTTCTCTCAGCCACCATTATACTCTCCTCGACTCACATGACATGCATGGACCCATTGCAGTGCTTCAATCCCGATGAGGCAGCCTTACACTTTATGACAGACAGGCTTAGTCCTCTGTCCTTAAGACCTTGTGGACTGCGTGCGCTCCTCCATATCCCCTTTGCACGTTCCCTTTCCAACCCACCCACCTGCATCACTCCATAATTGTAGCTGTTACGAGCAGAAGTCTGTGGAATACCCTCCCTCACCTTCTATATCCGCCTTTAAGACGTATTTCAAAATCATTCTCTTTAATCAATGTTTTGACCATCCATGAAGCACCTTAGGAGATTTCCCATTGTCAAAGATTCCATACAATGCAAGTAATTGTTGTTATTGCTGTACATGAGGAGAAACAGGAATGATGCTTTCAAATTTTTAACAAGAAAGTCACTGACAGGTGTAGTGTGCCAGGATTGGCCAGGGTGGTCAGGCTTGTGGATCTTGTGAAGATGGTGGAACTGATCAGTGCTGGTTTCCCGAACTATGAGGTTGGAAGTTGTTGGTGGGAGATCTCCTGAGGTGATAAGGTTCTTATGGTCTGGGAGATGACGGTTTGGTGATGGGGGGTGGGGTCATGGTTGAGGGGGCTGTAGGAAGAGATGTGCTCGAGTTGGCGTTTGGCTTCAGTGGTGTAGAGGTCAGTACGCCAGACTATTATTGCACTCCCTTTATCCACTGGCTTAATGGTAAAGTTGGGATTGGAGCAGAGGGATTGGAGGGCTGCACGTTGTGGGGGTGAGAGGTTGGAGTGGGGAAGCGGGGCAGACAGGTTGAGGCGGTTAATGTCCCGGCGGCAGTTGGAAATGAAGAGGTCGAGGGCAGGTAATAGGCCAGCGCGGGGTGTCCAGGTGTATGAAGTGTGTTGGAGGTGGGCGAAGGGGTCCTTGGAAGGTGGGTGGGAATCCTGATTGTGAAAGTAAGCTCGGAGGCGGAGGCGACGGAAGAATTGTTCGATGTCACGGCATGTATTAAATTCATTAATGCGTGGTCGGAGGGGAATGAAGGTGAGTCATTTGCTGACGACTGATCGTTCGTCCTCAGTGAGGGGGAGATCTGGAGGGATGGTGAAAACTTGGCAGGGTTGAGAGCTGGGATCTGGTGTGGGTGTGGAGCTGGGAGTGGGATCGGAGCCGGTAACTGGAGTGGGTGTGATGGTAGGGTGAATGGGGATAGAGTCATGAGCAGGGGTAGTGTTCCCCTCGGGGTTCTGTGGGGTGGGGTTAGTGACAGTGGAGTCTCTGGGGGGCGTGTCAGCAGAATGCAGGATAGTGGCGCTGGTGTGGGTGGAAGTGGTGGTGACCACGGCAGTAGGGGTGGCATCAGCGATAATGTGAGGGGCGGACGTGATGTCACGTGTGATGCATGAGGAATTGCGAAGGGCAGAAGTGGTTGTGGGAGGGGCCATGATGGGGCGAAATTGACGTCATCAATCAGCGTGGGGATGGTAGCTGCATCAGCAGCATGGCTAATGGCGTTTCCGAAGCCAGGGGAATCTTCTGGAATGTTTGAGGAGCGCTGGTTATGTAGGTGGGTGGATAAAAATTTGTTGTACTTACAGTTTTTGATATTTCAGATGGAATTGAAATAGTGTTTGTTGAGAGTTTGAATTCTCCTGAGGATGTAGTACAGACTGGTTCCTTTGCAATTCTGAGAGAGTGTGGCCCTCAGCTGAGGCAGTGCTGACAGTGATGGGTTTTATAAACCTGTATTATAGGATACGACAGGTGGACATTCAGATGGTAATCTCAGTAATTGTAACGCCAAACTCTGACAGAATTACTCAGTTCATCAGGACTTGGATTATCGCATTGTGTGTGAGTATTAAATTCCAGCTCATTCCCATTTGCTCCACAAAATTTCACCTTTGAATCACTGCATTCTCTCAATACATCACCCCCAAATCTTCAGTCTGTGTCTTGTAATCCTTTTATGATGAGCTGACGAGTGTAAGGTTTATCATCCTAATGTATATGTTTGGTAAACCCCTCTGTCACAGCTCCCCTCAATTTCCTCTGTTACAAGGAGAACAACCTCGGTTTCCCCAAACCCCTGATTCCCCAATGTCTGTTTGCTCTCTCTCAGGCGCACATCAGGATTGTGTTGGAACATTCTCCACTTGCCTGCATCAGTGCATACACCAACAATATTAAAGAAAATGAACATCCTCCAGGACAAGAACTGCCTGAGTGGTGTCCCATCCACGACTTCAGCATTCCCTCTCTCCACCCCTTCCCCACACCCCCTCCTCCCCCCCTACCCCCCCACACACACACCTCCAGACGCACATTGGCATCGCTGTGTAAAAGGTAAAGTCAGTAATGTCCTACTAGAATATAGGGCTGCTCTCGCATTAGGGGGAGATGTCTAGTGGTGGTTTAACCTGAAAGTTTCCCCAGGACAGGCAAGGGGAGAGGTTGAGAAGGAGAGTCCATCTATTGCAGATGGCTATTTTGATATGTATTAGCAACTTCCATGTCACGTGAAAAACTAATGTAATGAAAACCTAACCATACAGCTAAAATATCCCATTCCTTGAACCATCCTGGTAAATCTCCTGTGCCCCCTCTCGGGGACCCTGCCATCCTTCCCGATGTGCGGACGATCTGTTCCTATGGGTGATATCATCATAAACCTCACTCTCTGTAAGGGTGGGATACACAGAATTCCCGATAATATTTGAGATGTATTTTGGGATACAATTGCAATGCCAAAGCTGATAGTGCTGTGAGCTATGTGCTGGAAAATGAGAGTACAATAGTTAACTGGTAGATTTCATTACAAAACAGACCCGATGGACGACAGAGCCGTTTTCTCTCCTCCAGGCCTTTGACACACCTAATATCGAAATATGATAAGCCATATTTGGAACAAGCTCAGAGAAGGTAATATTAAATGATACATGCTTCGTTAATGTTTATGGGAGGAAAATGAGCCAGAGAGATTTTGGAGGAAATTTTGCAGTTCGGGGTGCTGATATCTGAAATAAAAATGGCCTGTCCTCAAGGCTGGAATTAGAGAAAGGCATACACCAATGAGATTTGCGAGGCTGGGGGAGATTAGAGGTAGAGATACTTGTGATAGCAGAGATAGGGAGGGTTCTGAGAATGGAGATGAGTTGTAGAGATAAGGAGGAGTTGTGAGGCTGGATGAGGTAACAGTGGTAGGGAGTGTGGTGAGGCTGGATGAGGTGACAGTGATGGGGAGTGTTGTGAGGCTGGATGAGGTAACATTGATAGGGAGAGTTGCGAGGCTGGAGGAATATACAGAGGTAGAGAGAGTTATAAAGTTATCCAGCACTGAAATAGTCCTTGTGATTCAAGCAGTCCATGTCAACCGTAATTCCAAACAAAACTATTTGCACTTGCCTCTCCTTGGCCCATATCCCTCCAAATATTTCCTATTCATGTATTCATCCAAACGTCTTTTAGGTATTGTAATTGTATTCACAGCTACCACTTCCTCTGATGTGGCAACAGTTCACAAGTGCAAAAAAAACTCACGTCTTTTTACAACTTTTCTCAAAGTTAGACTAGAATACTTGAGTGTGAAAACAGGCCCTTAAGCCCAACAAGTCCACGCCGACCCACCCCCCTACGGGTAATTTAGCATGGCCAATTCATTTAACCAACACAGTTTTGGACTGTAGTAGGAAGCCAGAAGAAAGCACACACAGAACGCACAAACTGCACACAGTCAGTCGCCTGAGGCGGGATTTGAACCCACTTTTCTGGCGCTGTGAGGCAGTAATGCGAACCACTGTGCTACCGTGCCACCCACTACTACGCACTGGAGCCTTGAATCCCCCTGCCCCACAGCAATTCATCTTGTCTACACTCTTCATGATTTTATAAATCTCGAATAAGTTCACCCCTCAACCTCCTGCGTTCCAGTGAAAGAAATCCCAGCCTATCCAGCCTCTCTTATAACACATTCATGATAACGTTGTGATAGATCTCGTCTGAACCCGCTCCAATTTAATAATATCCTTCCAATAACTGGGCGACCAGAAGTGGAAACAGTATTCCAAAAGAGGCTACACCAACATCCAGTTCAGCCTCAACATAATGTCCCAACTCCTATACTGAAAGGTCTGAGCAATGAACACATGCATGCTAAACATTGTTGTTAAAGTACAGATTTGAGATGGCCCAGGGGATCCCGTGTGGACTCAGATCTGTAAGCATCTCTGTCTCTCTCTTGGTTCGTCCCGGAGATCGTACTCTTTGGAAGTCTGGAATAAAACCCTCGTACAGACAGATTAGTTTAATTTTATTCAGCCCCTCTGTTTACCAACAGCATCACTATTAAAACATAACACTGATATGTATAACCTGAACTAACTAGATTCGAATAACCGAGGAGACTATCAGCTCTTTAGGTTCCCCAGCAGGCTGTACTGATACGAAGTGGCTTCCATCATACAAAACGTTTCCAAAAATATTGCATGATCTTAATTATAGTGATAACTGCGAATGTCAATAATTTGTAAGGAAGGGAAGTTAATTGACAGGTCTGTGTACGCTCAGCTAATCACTCCTACAGACCCTAAGCCATTCATCATGTGAGAAAAACATATCCAGCCGAGTTAGGCGTCTGCGACCGAGATAAACTCCGATCATAAAGAGATACTAGTCTGAGCTCATTGGAGAGTTCATGATGTAACCCTGCACAGCTCGCATGTCAGATACGATTGTTTTACAAAATGGCTTCTTTGCAGGGAAGGCAAACGTTTGAACATAAAATGGCTTCCTGACACATTGTGCTAGAAATTCTTCAATGTTTGGCCCAGAATTATTTCCAAGTTAGGAGCAGACTCCTGCTTTTTAAGCACTGAATCATTCTGTACCTGAGGCTGAGATGTTACTGTAAGGTTGTATTTAAACTGATCCTTTAGTCTTTGAGTTAAACATGCTTTCTTTTCAAATTCAAATAAGACATAAGATCTAAATAGTTAGAACTGACAGTGGGACAACCTGTAAGGTCTGTAGAGTGGTCTGCAAGAACAGCAAGTAAGTTAAAGCTTCATCAATAGTACCCATTACAGAGTTTGTATTTAATAACCGGTAATCACTATGCAATATCATAATAAAAACTCAAGAAATGCAATTAAATTCAATCCATAAACAGATAAGCACTGGGAGTTAATTTGCGACTGGCTTCAGCAGCCTCAACACTAAAATGATCTCTATCTCTAGTGTCCTTTTGAACTCTTAAGTCAGGGTCTTGTAATGGGAAATTGTTTTTGCTCTGCATCTGCCCAGCTTGCAAGGGGTAATAATGATTCATTATAATTGACAGGAGCTGATTGTCAATTCCAAGGCTTCTGAATCAAACACTTACATTAATTTCATGAAAAAACAGCCGTGAATGTTATCACTTGGTGTCCTGTTTGCACAGATTCACCGATGTTATAGCAAATGTTGTTAATTGCTTTAGAGCATCCTGTTAACACTGGGTGAGCACAGATATTTTTATCTTCTGTATACTTTGTATTCCTCCCTTTTTCTGAGCCTCCCAGTCTGCCCTGTCAATTTTCTAGTGTGCAGTAAATGTGTTCTATAATTCAGCATTACATTTTAGTCTAAATAATTAAAGACAAATTTTAAGGCTAGACACTTTCTCACCTTCTTATTGGGCCTGTCTACATGTGAAGCGAACTTCAAAGACCAGAACCTCTAGGTTTCTTTGTTCTATATTGCGATTCAAGGCCCTGCCTTTAATTAGTGTATGTCCTGCCCTTGTTTGTTTTATCACAATGTAATATCTTTGCATTCATTCAAATTAAACTCCATCTGCCCCTCTTCAGCCTATTAACCCAATTGATCAAGATCTCTTTGGAATCGTAGATTATCTTTGTTACTGTTCACTTTAACACCAGTTTCAGTGTCACCCAAAAACTGACAAACCATACTTTGCATATTATCATCAAAACCATTTAGATGATTGGCAAACAAATGTGGGCCCAGCACCGAGCTGTGGAACACCACTGGTCACAGCCCTTCAGTCTGAAAAACAACCCTCCACTATTACTCTGTCTCCTACTGTTAAGCTAATTTTGTATCCAGTTGGCAATCTCTCCCTGAATCCCATGTGATCGAACTTTACAAATTAGTCTCCCACGCAGAGCCTTGTCAAAGGCTTCACCAAAGTCCAAATAAGCAATGTTTAACGCTCTGCCCTCATCGATCTTCTTTGTGACTATCTTAAAAAAATCATTTTGTTGAGACACCTTCTCATAAAGTTATGCTGACTATCCCTACTCATCTCCTTCCTGATGAAGGGCATATACCAGAAACATCGATTCTCCTGCTCCTTGGATGCTCTCTGTCCAGCTGTGCTTCTCCCGCACCTCACACTTCGACTCTGACCTCCCAGAATCTGCAGTCCTCACCTTCTCCCAGTTTATCATCCCTAATCATTCTTGAACTCTTAAAACGCATATAAATCATTTCCTTCAGAATCATCTCCAACAACTTACCAACCACTGAAGTCAGGCTTTCAGACCTACAGTTCCCAGGCTTCTCCGAGACAAATGTACAACATTAGTCATTCTCCAGTGATCAGGCACCTCACCTGTGATTATCAAATATAAAAATATTTCTACAAATGGCCTGCAATTTTCTCCCATACAAAGCGTTCCCCAATTTCACTTCAGTCACTTGTCCTGTCTTGTTACCCTAGAAAAGGTCAGCTTTTGCTCCTTTTCCGACTGGAACATTTACACATTAATAAAGAAAATGTTCTCAAACGAATTTAACGATTTCTCCAACCACCAAACATTTCACACCATGGTAATCCTAAACAATGATTTGAAACTTAAATTGCTTATTATTACAACCTTATTATTCTGACATATATCTGAGATCTCTCTGTACATTTGTTCCTCAAGGTCCTTCTGAATATTGCAGCATCTATTGTGTCATCCGACCAAGGTGATCCTTCTTTTTAAATTTGAAAACGCAATTACATTGAAATAAAAAAGCTCTCCTCCATGTTTGTTATTCATTTAGAGAATATCGGTATTACTGGCTCGGCCAACATGCATTGCCCAGAGGGCGGTTGAGAGTCAACCACATTGCTGTGTGTCTGGAATCACATGTAGGTCAGACCTGGTTAGAATGTCAGATGTCCTTCCCTAAAATATATTAGCGAACAAGATTTTTTTTTCCTAACATTCAACAATGAATTCATGGTTAGCATTAGATTCTTAATTCCAGATTTTATTGAATACCAATGCCACCATCAGCCATAGTAGGATTCGAATCCTAATCCTCTCAACATTACACAGGTCTCCACATTACTCCTTTAGCAAGAATACCATGAGAACATTGCCTCACTATTTGGCTGTGATTTTTAAAAAAAAATGTCCGTCCTTCTATGTGGACAATTTGAGATAAATTACTGAGCTGTCCATGTGTTGGCATCTCCAAATAGTCAGTTAACAGAAATCTGTTTCAAAAAAATAATTTCACACAGTTTTTGGGTTGTATTTTCCGTTTTGGTGACAAAAGAATTAAAAATGAATCAAAATAAAATTCTTACACCACAAAGATGTAATTTCTGAAGCTGGAGGGCGATTAAAATGATGGGAAGGGTTATCAGGCTGGACGGGGACTTACAAAGAAAGAAAGGGAGGGAGCGTTGTGAGGCTGGAGGGGGCTTACAGAGATAATGAGGGTTGTGAGGCTGGAAGAGGATTACAGAGATAGGGAGGGTTCAGAGGTTGGACAAAAAAATCACAGATCGGGAGTATAGTGAAAGCTTGGGGGGGTTATTGTCCAAACCGCACTGTAGTGTACTGCCAGCACGTGGACTACAGCACTTCAGGAAGGCAATTCACCACCACTTTTCTCCAAGTCAAATAGAGATGGCCAATAAATACTGGTCTGGGCAGCAAAGGCAACACCCAATGAAATCTCCCAGCTGATTGGCTGTGAAGATAGAAACTGCTCTAGGAATTGAGCTAGGAGAAAAGAGAAACAAACAATGACATTTCACAGTTGCTCAGGGAGATACCTCACTCTCAGAACTACTACAGCTGCAGATCAGCTCTTAATGCATAAATCAAAGTCTGTTTTATTTTAATAAATCTACAATCGTTAATAAGGTGAGAGTTTCTTTTTAATATGTTTTACAGTCTCCTGATTAAATTTTTAAATAAAAAACGTAGGTATTAAGTCATTCTAGAGTACAGTTTTGTAGAGCATTAAGACTGCCTTTTCCTGCGTCTGTAATATGTTAAGGTGCAGAGATGGCCATTCGTAAAGTGATGTGCTCTTCCTGTCAGATGTGGGTGATCACGGAGAGTTTCAATGATCCTGATGATTATGTCTGTAGGAAGTGGGGTTCCAAATCCCATTGGATCACATGGATCAGTTGAAGCGGGGCAGTTAAAGGCAGTTAGGAATTGAAAGCAGGTCAGTGAGCATGGTAGGTGGCAGTCTCAGGATGGCAGGATACTGTAGATACAGTCACGTGGATGGGTTACCTTCACGAAACGTTGGAGAGGTAGGCAGGTAATGCAGCAGTTTCCTATGACTGTCTCCATCTCGAACAAATATACTGGTTTGGAAAAAAATAGGATGTAATAATCTCTCAAGTGACTGTCGCACTGACAGCTAAGTTCCTGGTATTGAGACTGGTTCAAATATAAGGAGAGGTACATCAGGTTCCATATGATCAATGGTGATGAGGGATTCGCTGGTATAGAGCACAGACTGCCACTTCTGCAGCTGACAGTGAGGCATCAGAATGGGGTGGTGCCTCCCTGGTGCCAGGGTCAAGGATGTCTCAGCGTGGGAGCAAAATCTTCTCAAAGGGGAGAATACCAGTGGGATGTCGTTGTACATTAGTATCAATGACATAGGAAGAGAAAGGATGAGGTCCTGATGAGAATATGACAAATTAGCCTGGAGGTTTAACAAGTAGGTCATCAAGGATAGTAATATCTGGATTAGTCCTGGTGCCACATGCTAGTGAGAGTAGGAATAGCAGGATGGAGGAGATGAAGGAGTGGCTGTGGACCTGGTGGAAGGGAGAAGGATTCACGTTTTTGAATCGCTGGAATCTCTTGTGGGGTAGAATCGACTTGCATAAGAAGGATGGATTGTACCTGCATTGAAAGGGAAGATTTGCCAGTGTTACTTAGGAGGAATTGAACCAGTGAGAGAGTGGGAGTAAGCCAAAAGAGATAGTGAGAAAAGAGGTAAGTCTGGGGCTGATGCTGTTCAGAGGTCAGACTGTCAAGGCAGGCAAGGGCAAGTCACAGAATGAGGTCAGTCTGAGTAGATACACTGCATGTATTTCAATGCAAGAGGCCTGATAAGGAAGGCAGATGATCTCAGGGGATTGTTTTGAACATGGGACTGGGATATTATAACAATGACAGGGGCATGAATCAGGGATTGTTAGGACCAGCAACTTAATGTTCCTGGGTATAGATGCTATAGCAAGGATAGAAAGGGGACAACAGCAGGGGGAGTGGCGTCTTTGATGGATAACATTACAGCTGGGATTCAGGAGGGCATTCCATTCCTACATCCAGGCAAGTTATTTGGGTGGGACAGAGAAATGGAAATGGATGATCACCTTATTGGGATTGTACTGTAGACCCCCACCCAATAGTCAGTAGGTAATTGAAATGTAAATTTACCGGGCGATCGATCATCTTTCAGAATAAAATGGTTGCAATGATAATGGTTTTGTCTTTACCAACATAGCCTCTAAGTGCTGTTGTGTAAAGGGCTTGGATGGTATGGTATTTGTTCAGTGTGTACGAGAAAATTCTGTGATTCAGTTTGTTGGATGTATCTACTAGAGAAAGAAGAAAACTTTACGTTGTTTTCTTTATTCATTCATAGGAGGAGGGTGTCATTGGCTGGACCCAGAGGGCAGTTAACAGTCAACCACATTGCTGTTGGTCTGGAGTCACATGTAGGCCAGGCCAGGTAAGGATGGCAGATTCTTTCTCTGAAGGACATGAGTGAACCAGTTGTTTTTTAACCAACAATCGAAAATGGATTCATTATCGTCATTAGATTCTTAATTCCAGATTTTTGTTAAATTCAAATTCCCCCATCTGCCATGGCAGGATTCAAACCCGGGTCTCCAGGTCATTATCTGGTCGCTGGATTAGTTGTCTAGTGATAGTATCACTCTGCCGTTACCGCATATTTTCTTGGGAAATGAGGCAGGGTGAGTGATTGAGGTGTCAGTAGCACAACATAACAGCACCAAAGATCCCACAGTATTGTGGCTCAATGGTTAGCACTGCTGCCTCAGCAAGAGGGATCTGGGTTTGATTCCAGCCTCTGGTGACTGTATGGAGTTTGCACATTCTCCCCATGTCTGAGTGGGTTTCCTCTAGGTGCTCTGGTTTCCTCCCACAGTCCAAAGATGTGAAGGTTTGGTGCTTTAGCCATGGTAAATTGTCCATAGTGTCAAGATGCAGTAGATGAGGTGTTTAGATGTGCAGGAAAATCACTGCCTGATTTGAAAAGATCCTTTGGGGACTTGGATAGAGGTGGTGGTTGAGGTATGGACACTAGTTTTACATCTCCTGTGGTGGCTAGGGAAGGCGCTGTGTGTGGAGGGTGGGTTTAAGGGATGGTGTGGACCTAACAAGGGGGTCGAAGAGGGAATGGTCTATGCGTAACGCAGACAGGGGTGGGGAGGGAAATATATCCCTGGTGCTGGGGTCTGATTGTGAGTTTTGGAAATGTCAGTGGTTAATGCACTGTGTCTGGAGATTAGTGGGGTACAAGGTCACGACTGGGGTTTACATTCTTATCGTGGTTGAAGGGGTGCGGTTCAAGGGCGGATGTGGAGGCTAATCATTGTTGATTGTGTGGGAGGGAATTTGCGATCCTAGAAATCAGAAGAATTTCAGGGAAGTTCCGGAATGGAATTGCTCCTCCTGAGTGCAGATATGGAACAAGTGAAGGAATTGAGTACAGGACTATACTCTAGAGTAATCAGGAAAGCAAAAAGGGGACATGAAATAATTCCAAAGAATAGTTGCTTTGTGGACTGGAAGCCTGTGAACAGCAGAGTGCTGCAAAGATCGATGCTGGTCTTTTTTTATACAAGTGATTTGGATGTGAATATGAGGTATGGTCAGTAGGTTTACAGAAGACACAAAAATTGGAGGTGCAGTGGCCAGCAGAGATGTTTACATCAGTGGAGAACGGGATTTTGATTAGATGGGACAATGGGCTGAGGAATGGCGGACAGTATAATTTAGAGAAATGTGTGGTGCTGCATTTTGGAAAGGCAAATCAGGGCAGGACTTATACACGGAATGGGAAGGTCTGGGAGAGCTTTGCTGAACAAAGAGACCTTGGAGTGCAGGTTCACAGTTCTCTGGAAGTAGGGTCACAGGTAGGCAGGGTAGTGAAGGCAGCGTTTGGCACACTTTCCACTATTGGACCATGCACGAATACAGAAGTTGTGATCTTCTATTGTGGCTGTATAGGACATTGATTAAAGGCTCTTCTGGAATTCTGTTTTCTGTTCCAGTCTCCCTCTTGTAGGAATGATATTGTGAAATTTTAAACGTTCAGAAAAGTTTTGCAAGGATTTTGCCAGGGTTGGACGTTTTGAGCTTTTGGGGAAGTCTAAACAAGCTGGGACTATTTTCCCTGGAGAGTTAGAGACTGAGAGGTGATCTTGTCAAGATTTATAAAGTCATAGTGGGCATGAATAAGATGAACAGTCAGGGTCATTTTCCCATGTGTGGTCGGTCCAAAACTAGAGGGCACAGCTTAAAGCGTGAGGGAAAAGACTAAAAGTGTTCTTAGGGGCAACTTCTTCATGTGTCGAGGGTGCTGTTTGTGTGGAATGAGCAACCAGGGAAGGGCTGGAGACTGGTACAATTACAACATTTAAAAGGCATCTGATTAGATACATGAAGAGGGAGGACTTTGAGGGATATGGACCAGCTCCTAGCAAACTGGAATCCAGGATTCATGGTTGGCATGCATGAGTTCGACCGTAGGGTTTGTTTTTGTGTTGTACATCTCTATGACACGAATAAATTAAAACTAAGATAGGTTTCTCTTTTATGGAAACGTACATTTTCAGATAATTCTCCTTGGAGCTGAGAAGGTTAAGCAGTAATTTCTATCAGGAGCAGATAGTTTTCAGGGATATTTAGTTTACAGAGAGAAATTATAAACTTTGTGAAAATTTTTAGTAACTACTTTCATTGGCAAATAATGCAGGGTGGAAATGTGAAAATTGTTTTACTCAGTAAGTTCTGAGCATCTGGAAAGGTCTGAATGGCAGGTGGATACTAATTCAGTCGTTATTCTCAAACATATTTGGAACAACTTTTTGAGGGAAGATTTGGAGAGCTGTGGAGAAATGAGAGGGGGGGTTGGGACAGATTTTCAAATCTCCAGAGGGAGAGAGTCCAGCCCTCAATCGGCTGAATAGCCCCCAGCCCCTGTGCTCTGTTATACTGCCCCATTCACTGTGAATGATGAAGCTCATCCCAGGCCAGAGAGAGAGAGGAGCTGAAAAATGTGTTGTTGTTTCTGATTTACATAATCCACAGTTCTTTTGATTTTACTGCATTGGGAGTTTCTAATTCAGGTCTAGCAGCCTAAACTGTGTTTATGAACCCTCCCAGTCCACACTAACTCCATTTCTTTCACACTCACTGACCACACCCTCCACAGTCTCACAGTGACACTGCACCACAGCTCATTGTCAGGTGTCACTTTGCTGGCCACGCCCCCATGCAGTCCCATTGGCTGCAGAACCACACCAAGTCTCCTCCTATTGGTGAAACCTGGTGTCAACCGCGCATGGTCACGTGTCATCCTGCTGGCTCCACCCCGATTTTCTCTCCCATGAGCTGAAGCACCACACTCCTATTGGTCAGCAGCTGCCATCAATCAGCCAGGCCCCATTGTGAGGTGAGCGGTGGGATCCTCCCTCTCTCTAGGAAAAAGTGAGGACTGTAGATGCTGGAGATCAGAGCTGGCAAATGTGTTGCTGGAAAAGCGCAGCAGGTCAGGCAGCAACAAAGGAGCAGGAGAATCGACGTTTCCTGAAGAAGGGCTTATGCCCGAAACGTCGATTCTCCTGCTCCTTTGTTGCTGCCTGACCTGCTGCACTTTTCCAGCAACACATTTTCCAGCTCTGATCTCCAGCATCTACAGTCCTCACTTTTTCCTAGAGAGAGGATGGATCCCACCGCTTACCTCACAATGGGGCCTGGCTGATTGATGGCAGCTGCTGACCAATAGGAGTGTGGTGCTTCAGCTCATGGGAGAGAAAATCGGGGTGGAGCCAGCAGGATGACACGTGACCATGCGCGGTTGACACCAGGTTTCACCAATACGAGGAGACTTGGTGTGGTTCTGCAGCCAATGGGACTGCATGAGGGGCGTGGCCAGCAAAGTGACACCTGACAATGAGCTGTGGTGCAGTGTCACTGTGAGACTGTGGAGGGTGTGGTCAGTGAGTGTGAAGGGAGTGGGAGAGAAATGGAGTTAGTGTGGACTGGGAGGGTTCGTAAATACAGTTTAGACTGCTAGACCTGAATTAGAAACTCCCAGTGCAGTAAAATCAAAAGAACTGTGGATTATGTGAATCAGAAACAACAACCAGAACGTGCTGGACAAGTTCATCAGGTCTGGCAACATCTGTGAAGAGTGTTCAGAGTTAACTTTTCGAATCTGGTGACCCTTCCTCAGTGCTGATAGTCATAAAATGTTAGTTTATATGCTGAAGAAAGGGTGGGGTGAGGAGGTAAAGAGTAAAGGATAGGTAGGGATAGAGTGAGAAGAAGAGTTGGATAAAGGCATGGAGAACAATGTTGGGAGGGTGAATCGCTGTTAATGGAGACTTGTGGCTAACCATTGGTAATGTGTAATGGCAGGCTATGTAATAACAAGGCCTGGTTTGTGGGGTTGAGGGCTTGGACATGAGTGTTATCTGGCTCTAAAATTATTGAACTTGGTATTGAGTCCAGAGGGCTACACCGTTTCCAAATGGAAAACGAGATGTTGTTCTTCCAACGGATGCTTTGCTGGAACACTGCAGAAAGCGTGTGGCAGATGTTGGTCTGCAAACAGGGTGGTATGTTAAAGTGGCAGGTAACTGGAAGCTCAGGATCTCTGTTTACATGCAGAACATAGATCATCAGCCGTGATTTCTGTCAAAGCCGAGATTCCGCCATCAGATATATTCTGCTCCACTCGCTTGTCCACCTTCTGTTCCTTCTCCACCTACCCTCTCAAAGAAACCCTCCCCCACTCCAGCACCTTTCCCCTCCCTACACCAGCACCTCCTCTATCAAATCCCACCGTTACACACGAGCATCTTGTTTCATAGCATCGCCTCCCCAAATCAGCATCTTCCCCCTCAACATCACCCTTCCCACCTCAGCACATTCCCTGTCAACCTCCCCCTCCCTTCCCCAGCACCTTCCCTCTCAACATCATCCTCCCCACATCAGCACCTTCCCTCTCAACACTCCCCTCTCCCACAGTGTCCTCCCTCTCAACAAACCCTTCACCCAACCCAGCACGTTCCCACTCAACATCCCCCACCCCCTCCCCAGCACCTTCCCTCTCAACATTCCCTCCCCTCCCAGCACATTCTCTCCCAAAACCCCTCCCCACCGCACCACTTTCCCTCTCAGCATCCCCCTACCCAGCAACTTCCTTCTCAACAACCCCCTCCCCACCTCAGCACCTTCCCTCTCAACGTCCCCCTCCTCATACTAACATCTTCTCTTTTGACATACCCCTCCGCCACACAGACCCCTTCCCTGTCATTAACCCCCTTCCCACCCCAGCACCTTCCATCTCAACATTCCCGTCCCCACCCCTGCACCTTCACTCTCAACATTCTCCTCTCCACTCCAGTACCATTCCCTCAAAGTCCACCTACCGCACGCAATCTTCCCTCTCAACAACCCCTCTGCCAACCCAGCACCTTTCCTATCAATAACCCCCTCCTCATCCCAGAAGCTTCCCTCTCAGCATCCACCTCCCGACTCCAGCACCTTCTCCCCCAACATTCCCCTTCCCCCCCAGCACCTTCCCTCTCAACATCCTCTCCCCCACCCAGCACCTTTCTTCTCAATGTTCCTCTTCCCCACGCCAGTACCTTTCCTCACAACATTCCCCCTGCACACCCCAGCACCTTCCCTATCAACATCCCCCTCCCTCTTCCCAGCACCTTCCCTCTCAACATCCCCTCCCCACCACAGCAGCTTCCCCCTCAACATCATCCGCCCCACCCTAACACCTTCTGTCACAACATTCCCCTCCCCATCTCAGCGCCTTCTGTCTCAACAACCCACTCCCACCCCAACACCTTTCCTCGCAACATCCACCTCCCAACTCAGAACGTTCCCTCAAGTTACGCCTCCCCCTCGCCAACACCTTCTATCTCAACATCCCCCCTCCCCACCCCAGTGCCTTCCCTCCCAACCATCCATTCCCCACCCCAACATTTCCCTCTTAACATCCCCCTCCCCACCCTAGCACCTTCCCTCTCAACGTCTCCCTCCCACATTCCAGTTCCTTCCCTCCCAACATCTCCCTCCTCGCCCCAGTGCCTTCATTCTCAACACACCCCAGTGCCTTCCCTCTCAACACTCCTTCCCCACACCAGCACCTTCTCTCTCAACAATCCCCTCCCCAACATCTTGTCTGCCAACATCCCCCTCCCCACACCAACATCTTCTCTTTTAACATACCCCTTCCCCACCCAGACACCTTTCCTGTCATCAACCCCCTTCCCTTCCCCAGCATCTTCCTTCTCAACATCCTTCTCCCCACGACAGCACTTTCCCTCTCAACATCACCCGCCCCACACTAACACCTTCTCTGTCAACATCCCCCTCCCCAGCACCTTCTCTCTCAACATTACTCTCCCCACCTTAGCACCTTCCCAATCAACAACTCCCTCCCCAACTCCTGCACCTTCCCTCTCAACATTCCCGTCCCCACCTCAGCACCTCGTCTCTCAACATTCCTCTCCCCAGTCCAGCACCATTCCCTCAAAATCCCCCTCACCGTTTCCAGCATTTTCTCTCTCAACATCCCCCTCTCCCAGTCCAGCACCATCCCTCTTAACATCCTCCTCCCCCGCCCCAGCTCCTTCCCTCTCAACATCCCCCTCCCCATCCCAGCACCTTCCCTCTCAACATCCCCCTCCCCCGCACCGAACGTCCCTGTCAACATCCCCCTTCCCTCTCAACATCCCCCTCCCCCGCACCGACCTTCCCTCTCAACATCCCGCTCCCCAGCACCGACCTTCCCTCTCAACATCCCCCTCCCCTCCCCAGCACCTTCCATCTTTTAAACACTCTCTCCACCCCAGCACCTTCCCTCTCAAACACTGTTCCCACCCCATCACCTTTCCTCTGATCATCCCCCTCCCCAGCCCAGCACCTTCCTGTCAACATCCCCCTCCCCAGCCCGTCTTATCCCTCAACAACTTCCTCCCCATCCCAGCACCTTCCCCCTCAACATCCCCCTCCCCTGCATCGACCTTCCTTCTCTACATCCCCATCCCCACTACAGCACCTTCTGTCTCATAAACACACTCCCCACTCCAGCACCTTCCCTCTCAAACACGGTCCCCACCTCATCACCTTTCCTCTGATCATCCCCCTCCCCATCCCAGCACCTTCCTCTCAACTTCCCCCTCCCCAGCCAAGTACCTTCCTCTCAACAAACCCCTCCCCAGCCAACGCCTTATCCCTCAACAACTTCCTCCCCACCCCAGCAACTTACCTTCAACGTCCCTCTCCCCACCCCAGCACCTTCCCCTTTCACATCACCCTTCCCCACCCCAGCATCCTCCTTATCAACTACCTTGTCCCCCTCATCACATTTTCTCTCAACTTCCTCCTCTCCACACCAGCCCCTTCCCTCAGCATCACTCGGGGTTGTATAGGACTAGCAGTTTTATGTTCCAGGGTATAGATGCGAAAGCAAGGATTGAAAGGGAGCACCAGAGCTGGGGAGGTGATGTTTATAATTCAGGATAACCTTGCAGATGGGCTTCCGGGTGATATTCCTGGGAGTACTTCCCGGGAGCTTTCTGTTTTCTGTAAGAATAAAATAGATGCAATGACAAAGGACATCTAACTTTACCAACACAGCCTTGGAGTGCTGCCGTGTTTACGGCTTGGAGGGAAAGGTATGTGTTCAGTGGATACGAGAAAGCATTTAGTTGAGTTTGTCGGATGTTCCTTCTAGAGAAGGAACAAAAGTTGTCCTGTTTTCTTTATTTATTCAGAGGATGAGGCTGTCGCTGGCTAGGCCACCATTTATTGCTGTGTTTACCCAGAGGACAGTTAAGATCAACCACCTTGCTATAGGTGTGGAGTCACATGTAGGCCAGACCAGGTAAGGATGGCAGATTCCTTCCCTAAAAAACATGAGTTAACCAGATTGGTTTTTCCAAAAATTGACACTTCATTCTTAATTCCAGATTTATTGTTGAATTCAATTTCCCCCATCTGATGTGGTGGGATTCAAACCCAGGTCCCCAGAATGTTATCTGGGACTCTGGATTAACTGTCTAGAAATAATATCA
This sequence comes from Hemiscyllium ocellatum, assembly GCF_020745735.1. Taxonomy (NCBI): domain Eukaryota; kingdom Metazoa; phylum Chordata; class Chondrichthyes; order Orectolobiformes; family Hemiscylliidae; genus Hemiscyllium; species Hemiscyllium ocellatum. Next base: position 33,792,467 of record NC_083444.1, on the reverse strand, counting down.
CTAGGCAATCTCCCCCTCTCCTCTTGGGAAATGAGGCAGGGTGAGTTACTTCGGTGTCAGTGGGACAGCACATAAATATCAAAGATCCCACAGTATTGTGACTCAGTGGTTAGATTAGATTACTTACAGTGTGGAAACAGGCCCTTCGGCCCAACAAGTCCACACCGACCCGCTGAAGTGCAACCCACCCATACCCTTACATTTACCCCTTACCTAACACTACAGGCAATTTAGCATGGCCAATTCACCTGACCCGCACATCTTTGGACTATGGGAGGAAACCGGAGCACCCGGAGGAAACCCACGCAGACACGAGGAGAACGTGCAAACTCCACACAGTCAGTCGCCTGAGACGGGAATTGAACCCGGGTCTCAGGCGCTGTGAGACAGCAGTGCTAACCACTGTGCCACCGTGCCGCCCACACTGCTGCCTCAGTACCAATGTCCTGGGTGTCATCTCAGCCCTCAGGCGACTGTGTGGAGTTTGCACCTCATCTACTGCATATTGTTCACGTGCAATAGATGAGATGTTGGGATGTGCAAGAAAATTTCTGCCTGATGTGAAAAATATACGTTTGCGGTCTCAGTGAGGTCAGAGGGAGGTGTAGCCGCATGTTTTACATCTCCCGTGGCGCAAGGAAGGGTCAAGGGTGTGGAGGGTGTGTTGGTGGGAGGGTGTGGACCTAACAAGGGAGTCGCAGAGGGAATGGTCTCTGCGGAACACAGATAGGGGTGGGGAGGGAAATATGTCTCTGATGGTGGGGTCTGACATTAGGTAGCAGAAATAACAGACGTTAATGCACTGACTCTGGAGATTAGTAAGGGGGAAGATGAAGACTGTGGGGTTATATTCTTATTGTGTTTCAAGGGAGGGGATAAAGGCAGAGATGCAGGAAGTGGAGGGTGTGCGATGCAGGACGTTGTTAATAAGCTACGAGGGAAATTGAGATCCATGAAGTAGGAGGCCTTCCTAGGATGTCCTGGAGTTGAATTATTCCTCCTTGGAGCAGATATGGCCGAGTGGAGTAAAGGACCACATTTGTAAAGTGGTATACTCGAGGGAAATAGGGAGAGCAAAAAGGGACATGAAAGAGCTTCAGGAAATGGTGTACGTAGAATCCAAAGAGATCAAGCAAATCTATCACGGATAAAATATTAACTGGACCAGCGAATAGAACTCCTTCAAGATCAACAAGGCTATCAATGGCACCACGGAGGTGGGAAACATATGCGAGTATTTCACGGTATTTTTTAATGGAGATAGATTGGAAGCATGAGAGTTTGGAGAAATAAACAGTGATAACTTGAAAGGTGTCCATGTTACAGAGGATGTAGTACTAGATGCCTTAAGTCGCTTCAAGGTGGATAAAGCCCTGGGACCTGATCAAGTGCATCCAAGAAATTTCTGGAAAGTTATGGAAGTGATTGTTGGGCTCCTCTCTAAGATAATTGTATCATTGATAACGACAAGTGAGGGACAATTATTTTTTTTAAAAATGTGGTAAGGAGATGCCATGGAACAAGAGAACAGTGAGCCTGAAGTCAGTGGCAAGCAAGTTGTTGGAAGGGATTTTGAGGAACGGGATATACATGTATTTGGAAAGACAAGGAATGATTAGGGAGAGTCAATGTGGCTTTGTATGTGCACAATTGTGTCTCACTAACTTGTTTGAGTTTTTTTTAAGTGACAAAGAAGATTGATGAAGGCAGATTGTGGATGTTGTCTATATAGATATTGAACAAGGTTTCACAAAGCAGACTGATTAGCGAGGTTAGATAACATGGAATTTCGGTAGAAATAGCCATTTGGACACAAAATTGGCTTGCAGGTATGAGACAGAGAGGGATGATGGAGGGTTGCTTTGTGGACTGGAGGTCTGTGAGCAGCAGTGTGCTGCAAGGATGGATATTGAGTTCTTATGTAAATTACTTGGATGTGGATATATGAGAGAGGGCCAGTAGATTTACAAAGGCACCAAAATTGGAGGTGTAGTGGACAGTGAAGAACGTCAGTTCAGAATGCAAAGCATCTTAATCAGATGGAGCGAGAAAGGGCAGATGTAGATAACTGTGAGCTGTTGGATTTTGGAAAGGCAAATCAGGCCGAGTGACAGACTCAGTGTGTTGGCAAAGGTCTGGAAATGGGAGGACACTGTTTGGTTATCCATCTTGAGAGGATTAAATGTAAAAAGGACTATTTTTAAATGGTGAAAAAGTTGCAGCATTCTGTTGTGCAGAGGGAGCTCGGTATCATTGTGCAGGGCTCACAAAATATTGTTTTGCAGATAATTAAGAAAGCAAATTGAATATTATCCTTCATTGATTAAGGAATGCACTTCATAAACAGGAGGTTATGTTGTAGCTTGATATTGTGCTGGTGAGGCCACACCTGGTGTCTGTTGTACAGATTTGGCCTAATTACTTGAGAAATACCGTGCTGGCACAGTCTTGGGTGCAGCAGAGTTTCACTATGTTGATTCTAGATTTGAGAGCATTGAATAATGAGGAGAGTTTAAGTCGACTGGGACTGTACTCATTGGAATTTAGAAGAATGAGTGGAGGGGCTTATGGAAACATAAAATTATGAAGTGAATAGATAAGATAGAAGCGGGGAGGTTGTTTCCATTGTTGGGTGAAACTAGAACTAAGGGGAATAGCCTCAAAATGAGGGGGAGCAAATTCAGGACTGAATTGAGAAGGAACATCTTCACTTGAATCTTGGAATTCCCTGCTGAGTGAAGTAGTTGTGTCTACTTCGCTGAATGTTTTTAAGGCAAAAGTAGATTTTGGAACAGTAAATGAATTGTGGGTAATGGTGAGAGGGCGGGTATGTGGCGCTGAGTCTATGAAAAGATCCACATTGATCTTATTAAATGGTAGAGCCAGTTTGAGGGGTCAGATGGCGTACTCCTGCTCCTAGTCCTTGTGTTCTTATGGATTAATTTTAATAATTCGTCTTGTTTTTATTTAAAGCGCTCGTTGAGTTGAGTTTGAGAAGCAATTCCCCCATGTGGCTGAGTGGATTTTACCAAACTCCCCATATTAATTGGTGTTCGAGCCCACACAATTAGAGATAAGTTGGCTTTCCCCTCACTCTTACACCATTCCCATACCACCTCCCAGCTCACCAGAGATCTAGGAAGTAAATAGCATCCCGGGAACAAGTGCCATCTTTGAAAACCCATAGTGCATTGGGACAAGCACAGTCCGTATGGAGCTATCCTGCACATCTCCTGATGTTGAGCCTATACGTAGCTTGCAGTGGGACATTACTGCCCTCCTCAAACACACATTGTGGGCAGGGGCATGGAGCTCCTCCTGGGTGGGGAGGGTCACAGGCAGGACTTCCACTTCCCTCAGGACCAGGAGTGGTGGCTATGATACCAGATCATGCCTGCCTGCTCTAAGGTTTCCCTCCTCCAGGTTAGTGCATACTTAGCCATCGGGCCGAATGGACCATATTGATGGGTGATCAATGACTTTCTCCACTCCGTCAGCGCAAGGGGAGACTCAGGGACAACTTCATCATTCCCATTGAGAATGACAAACCAGAGGCAGCGAGATTGTATTAACTTCAAGAAAGGTCTCAGGGAACATCTCACTGAATGAATGTACCATTTATCACACCACAGCCCACGGTGCTCAGATTACTCAGGAATTGTTTGGGTGGAGCTTAGAAACAGCAAGGTGAAACAAATAGAAGGCAAAACTGCAGGGCAAATTTTGCACACGATATTAGCTGGCAATTAGTTATGCAAGAAATTTCTGGCAGAACTCAGTGAGTCTCGTAGCATCCGTAGGAATAAAGCAGAGGAAGCACGTAAAATCTGGGGACTCTTCATCAGAACTGTTTTTGTTTCAGGTCTCCAGCATCCGCAGCTCTTCGTTTTATTTTAGCTTGGAAATACTGTGCATACCGCAGTATTAATGGATGAATTGATCTGGGAAGGAGGGGAAGATGTGAGGGCTGAAGTGCAGGAGATCGGTCAGTTTCAGCAGAACGCCCTGACCATCAGAGTTTGGGAGGGGGTGAATCCTCGGCTGAGGGTAAGGTGTGGGGGGGGGGGCAAATTGGAGGTCCCCACAGGAATTCAGCAACATCTGAACAGATGTGAAGGTTCCGGAGAAAGTGACAGAATGCAGTAGCCCTGAGCAGATCACTGAGGGGGCACAGTGGCTCAATGGTCAGCACTGCTGGCTCGCAGCACCAAAGACTTGGGTTCAATCCCACCCTTTGCTGACGGTGTGCGATTTGTATATTGTCCCTGTGTCAGCGTGGATTTCCTCCTGGAGCTTGGCTTTCTGACCACAGTCCAATAATGCGCAGTCTCTGTGCAGTGGCCTTGCTAAGTTGCTCTGCAGTATCCAGGGATGTGTAGGTTAGGTGAATTAGCTGTGGGAAATGTAGAGTTACGGGGTAATGTATAGGTGTGTCTGGTGGTATACTATTTGGAGGGTCAGTGTGGTAATGATGGACTGAAGAGCCTGTTTTCACACTGCAGGACTTCAATAATTTCTATTAACATATGTCTTTGTCAACCCGTCCCAGGATCCTACCTATAAGTGCTGCCTTGATTTGACTTACCAAATGCTATACCTTCTGTTTGTCTAAAATAAACTCCGTCTGCCACTCCTCAGCCCTTTCGCCCGTCTGATCAGGATCTCGTTGTACTCCCACTTAACCATCTTCACTGACCACTACACCTCTCAGAGTGGAACATTCTCATGTGGAGAAATGTCTGTGCCCCCTCCACAATGAGGAAATGATTTGTCTTTATCAGTATTTTGGTGTTTGTCTTCAAAATCACTTACCATTCCTACTAAACTCACATCGAAATCATTTCTGTGAATGGCAAAGTCAATTGAATCCTTGTGCACACTGCGGGGCACAGGCCTCCAGTCCAAAAAACAACCTTCCACCACCATCTCCGTCTCTTACCTTTAGAACCAATTGCCCTCAGATCTCCCTGGATTCTGTGATGTAACTTTGCTAACCAATTTGTCGAATGCCTTACTGAAGTCCATGTAGCCAACCTCCACTGTTGCATCTTCATCACCCTTCTTTATCACATCTTCAAAAGACTTATTCATGTTAATGAGACATGATTTCCCATGCATAAAGCCATGTTGAGTATGTCTAATCAGCCCTTGCTCTTCCACATAAATGATCAGGTCGCAGGGATTTATCTACCTTTACGCATTTTAAGAATTCCAGCCCCTCCACTTCTGTAATATGGACACGTTTCAAGATGTCACTGTTTATTTCCCAAGTTCTCTAACTTACATATTCTTCTTCAGGGTAAATACTGATTTGAATTATTCATTTAGTAACTCGCCCATCTCCTATGGTTCCGCAAATAGGTGGCCTTGCTGACCTTTAAACAGACCTGTTCTCTCCCGAGTTACTCATTTGACCTTCACGTATTTGCAAAATTTCTTTGGATTCTCCCTTACCCTAGTCGCTGAAGATATCTCATGTCCTCATGGTGCCCTTTTGATTTTCCTCTTGAATATAATCTTTCTGCCCTTGTACTCCTCGAAGTATTTACTCTATCCCTGCTATCTACATCTATCGTATGCTTCCTTCTCATCCTTTACCATCGCCTCAATATCGCTAGCCATCCAGCATTCTCTACACCTACCAGTGTTATCCTACTCATGAATTGGAACAGACTGTCGCTAGACTCTCTAATTTCATTTGTGAATGCCTCCCACTTTCCTCGCATAAGCATCTCCCAAACAGCTTTTCAAAGTGGTTGCCGAAACAAACTTGGTCTTCTCCTGTCCCTCTGTAACAGACTCGAGAGGCTGAATGGCCTCCCCTCATCCCTCTGTAACTGACTCTAGAGGTTTAATGGTCTCCTGCTGTCCCTCTGTAACAAGCCTAAGAGGTTGAATGGCGTCCTCCTGTCCCCCTGTAACAGGTTCAAGATGCTGAATGGCAAGATTGGAAGGAATGGCCTCCTCCTATCTCACTCTAACGGGCCCAAAAGGCTGAATGGTCTCTTGCTATCTCTGTAACAGGCACAATGGAGAGAGAATTGCATCCTCCCATTCCTGCGCAGCAGTCTCGATGCTCTGAATGATGTCTCAAGTTCATGGGAAAAAAATTGAGGAAGGTGCACGTTACACCAATTGCAGCACTACACAAAGTCAATGGCCAATAAATAGTGTACGCTAGATTAAGGTCTCTGGGAACCTGCCCACCCATCATCTTATGGAGCTGATATGTTCTTTTATTCCTATCTCCTTTGGTAAACAGTGTGGAGCATATATAACCCTGCAGTGTTCTGGCAATACTTCCACATATAAGGAGGAAACATTAAACAGTTTGGAAGATTGATGGTCCATCCCTCAGCAACCCTTATCTGGTCCGCCAGACTGAGTAAATATACCCTTTTACTGAGATAGGAAAAGTGTAAGGAAGGGGTTAACTGAGCCTGTTTGTTGAGTGACTATGATTAATGTCAGTCTCCATGGATTGTAATTATCCCAGTGGAGGGTTTCCAACTTGGAATGATAAATGGGCTCCGTTCAATGTGTTATCCCATAGTATGAGTGGAAGCATCATCGACAGCACTAACAGGGATGAGCAGCTCCAGAGTGGGGGAAGAGAGATCAGGATCTGGGAGCATGATACAAAATGTTCCAACAATAGATCAGAATCTGAGAGCAATGGACTGGCAAGTTCAAATAATGGACAGGGGGTTATCCTGGGACGTTTGGATTCTTTATACATATTACGATGAATTTTCATTACCAAGTAAGATCGTATGGGTACTTAAAATTATTCAATATTTTTATTATCCAATCCTGGCCATCATTGGTGTCCCTGGTAAGTCTCATGGTCAATCATTAAATCTATTAATCGGGTTTGAATGTAACACTGTTGTTTTTATGACTCAACTCCGCTTGTTGCTGTTATTATTCCTGCTGAGACTCTCAATGCAGATATTCTAACTGCACCAGGGAGCTTGTTTCTTCACTCACTACCTCTTTGCTTCTCGCGTGTCCCTCATAGACTTGTGTGTTGACTTACTCAATTTCAGCTGTGAACCTCGATTCATGGTACCACTTCCGTTTCTACATAAGTTTTCAGAGCAGGGCGGTCACAATCTTCTTTTCGACATATAAACTCCATTTCCTTCCTCCGACTTCATCTCATCTCTGGCCAATATCGAAGTCTGACGCAGACGAGTACTAACTGTAATGTTCCTTTTGGCCATGACCTAATTTCTGACACCAGACCCTGACCATTCCTATTTTCAATACTAATACCATCAGAATGTAGTTCATTGGTTCATCCGATCTGCGCTTAGAATGTTGAGCAATGAAATACAGTCTTAATGAAGCCAATGATCTGTTGCTGACTCTCCCAGCTTTCAACCTGCAGAAGCAAATCCGAATCAAAACTCCATGGCTTGTATATGACCTCACACCAAAATCCCATACAACCTGTCATTCCTGTGCACTCTGATCTATATTGTTATCGGGTCCTGCAATGCATTTACTTTAATATTCTCAAGCATTTCCACACATCCTCTCCATACTTCCAGCTCACTAACTTTATTCCTAATGAAGGGCTTTTGCCCGAAACGTCGATTTCGCTGCTCGTTGGATGCTGCCGAAACTGCTGGGCTCTTCCAGCACCACTGATCCAGAATCTGGTTTCCAGCATCTGCAGTCATTGTTTTTACCTAGTTGATTTTAACCCTACTGCGAATCCTCTTGCGAGGATGCCTGCCTTGAAGAAGTTTTCCTCCTCTCTCTACAAGAATCTCATGGAGTCCCTCTCCCACTGCAACTCCCAGGTCATTTCCTCTGCCCCGAAGCTCTTCAACCATGCATCTTCCGCCTCGGAACACTTCAACCCTACGGCATCAATATGGACTTCAACAGCTTCCTCATTTCCCCTTCCCCCACCTCATCCTAGTTTCAAACTTCAAGTTCAGCACTGTCCCCATGACTTGTCCGGACTTGTCCGACCTGCCTATCTTCTTTTCCACCTATCCACTCCATCCTCTCCTCCCTGACCTATCACCTTCATCTCCTCCCCTACTCACCCACTGTACTCTATGCTACTACCTCCCCACCCCACCCTCCTCTAGCTTATCTCTCCATACTTCCAGCTCAGTGCCTTTATTACTGATGAAGGGCTTTTGCCCAAAACGTTGATTTCGCTGCTCGTTGGATGCGGCCTGAACTGCTGTGCTCTTCCAGCACCACTGATCCAGAATCTGGTTTCCAGCATCTGCAGTCATTGTTTTTACCCAGATTTCCACACATCTGTCCGTGAACGTTCTTCCGTCTCTCTCTACCCATGATTCCAACTTCTATCAGTTGTTCATATTGAAAATCAGTTTTTCCATGTGTATTCTCTTTCAGACAATGGTTTTCACATCTACCACCACCCCAGACCCACGCACGCATGCATACATAAAACCCCTTGCCTTGAGTTGCAGCATGGAGATGCAGGGACATTAATTTTTGGGAGTCCCACTTACTGTCACTTGCAGTATGGGCTGCAAATCTTCCCATGCTCGGCAGACATCAAGTGCAAGTGGAGCAGCAATATCCTGACAAAAGTTTGCAATACTTCCCATGCTAGGCAGATAGTCCAGCCTACTGAGCAATACATTGGCATAGTCTGCACAGTTCTCCATGCTGGGCTGTTACCTTGTCCCAGTTTATCGTGTCTGGGCTGATCTGGGCGGGAGATTCAGCATTAGATGTCACAGACACTTTCGACTCATCCAGCAATGATTTATATTCATGTTCTCATTCTTATAATTGAACGCACCAAGGGCTACCTCCTCCAGTTAGACACACTCCGCTGTCTTGTTTTTCCCCTCAATGTTTCAACATCATGTTCACAGTTAATGCATTGCCTGTTTCTATCTTTCATGTGAATTTCTCTCTGTATCTTTCCCTGGCGTTGGTTTTTGCTTGGCTAGTGTATTGAGTGCTGGCACTGTGGAGCAGGGAAACAAAACGATTAAATGGTGTGTGTCAGGATGTTGTTTACTTCCTGGTGTGTCCCATGTGGTGCATCATGTTGGACCAGAGGTTTTCAGCAACTTTGAGACACGTCTTTGAAACTTGGTCTGCGCCTGTCCACTGAACGCCTGTGTTTGTCCCTCTCAGCTTAAAGGTGTGGTCATTAATATGAGGAAGCCCCTCGAATATCATTGTGAAGGGCCAGGCATCTAACTTGTAGCTGAGGGGCTTCTGACTGTCTCCTGTTATTGAAAAGTTAGTGGAGGTGTTGGGGATTGTGTTCTGGACGTTGTGCTGTGAGCTGCCTCAGACAGTCAGGGACACCTGAGGATTTGGTGACCAAACTCTGGATGGAGCATGGGGACTGTAGTTACAGCATCTGGGTCTGTAACATGAACAACAAATGGAGCAGAGGCTGCAGATAGGGGAAGCTCGGAAACCATGGATTGGTGTGTTTGGGGAAAGGGATCTATCATATCTGTGTCTCAGCCGGCACAAGCACACAGTCTCACTCTCCGCTTTATACACATTGATGCTCACTCTCTCTATCTGCTCCACACACACACACATTCAAACTCCCCCTCTCTCACATGCGCACTCTGTATGTCACACGCTCGCATACACACTCTATCTCCCTCCCACACTCTCACACACATTCTCCCTCACATACACTGTCTATTTCTCTCTCCCCCTGACACAGACACCCGCCCTCTTTCACATGAACACACATATACACACACACACACATACAAATCTGTGGATTGAATTTGTACATGCACATTTGTGTTTGCAGATACATTCTATTTTGTTCAACAAACATGCAATTTGTAGACAGTCTGTCCATGTGAATTTTATAACTTACGACGTTGGAAATAAACCCAGTCTGACTTCAGGTGAAGACACAGACAGGCTCCAAACAAAGCCTCACTCCTAAAATACATTTCTGACCAGAGGGCTCACCTCCTTCACATCAATAATACCTGAAGGTCTCTAGAAGCAGTCACTTGAAAGAAATTCTGCGATTTGCATGTTAATCAATAAAAACCTACACCATCATAACTGATTAAAGATTTAGGAGCCATCTTGCATGGGTTCAATTCATGTGCATGAGCTGCACAATCTTTTGATCTTTTCCTTCTAAATCCTGTCTAAGATCTTCCTCTCACACTAACACCTGATGAAGATGCAGCGCTACAAAGGCTTGTGTTTTCCAATAAATATTTTTAACTGGAACAGAGTGTCTTGTGATTTTTGAATTGGTCCAACCCAGTCCAGAACCAGCATCTCCATTTCATGGATTTCATTTGTTAGCCACTGCGCTCTCCTCGCAATTTTCTTTCCTAACCCCACGTGATCATGTTTCGCATATTAATCTTTTTGTGATACATTATGCAATGCTGTCTGGAAGTCCAGTTATAATACATCTATAAGATCCCCTTTACCACCTGGTTTGTCACTTTTTAAAAAAAAATGTCAGTCAAATCATTCAAGCATAATTTATCCCTCATAAAACCATGTGATGGATTGTGGCTTGACTTTGAAAATCTTCTGTTACTAATTCCTTCATAATAGATTCTAAAACTTTCTCCTCAATGCTACTAGTTTGATCAAATCTTTCCATTCCCTAGCGTGGCTGGTTATTCTAACTTCTTTCTTTTCTATAACCTCTACATTCCCTTTCAATTCCTGTATAACAGGAAGAAGGCTGTAAAAGATCTGCTCCAATTGCAATGTAAGAGGCATGAGTGGCTGATTGGACACATTCTGTTCCTACTTTGTGCACACGATGGTCTGAATGTCCTCCTGGTGTTTCTACATTATAGTCTCGATTGGCTGATTACCTGCCTGGTGCTCCAATATTATGTTTTCTATGGCTTTAGTGTCCAATTCCTGTTCCTGAACAAGCCACTCAATATCACAATGTCCTCCTCCTGTTGTGAAGGTTTGGGACTTATGGAATCAGCCGGCTGTTATGTCACATTTCGAGGGCTCAATTGTGCAGGTAAGCTGTGTTACCCGTACTGGCTAATTTAGTCGTTAGCAGTGCAACCTCATAGCTGGGTGTGTTATAAAATAGGAAATTAGCTGCACACGTTTGTGGGTACTGCAGTAATAAAGGATGGCTTCAAATTACATCTGAAAAGTATTAACTGAAGTGCATGTTAATGCTGGGAAAATGGATTTCATGAACGTGTATGAGATGGATTAGGTTGAGCACCCAGCTAGAGATCAGGCGATTTTGGAATTGGGGTTATATGACCAGGAGAGCTAATTGGAAACGTTGGTGTTAAGGAGATTTATGAAATTGTGATTCTAAAAAAAATAATAATTTTATATGACATCTGAATACAAAACAGTTTTTGTTTCTTTAATTACGTGTATATTTCTGAGTCATGCAAGTCATGAACGTATGGGGATAAGTTGGCTTCAGTAAATTTGAAAAGTGCATGAAAAAGACTTAATGAAAGACAGGCAATGTCTGTTACTTATAGAAACATTGTAATGCATACAAAATGCATATGTCCCTCCAAGGTGTAAATAGCAAAAGGGAATGATGACTCAACCAAGGGGGCAATCTGTGTGTGAAGCTGGAGAACATTGGTAGATTATGACATGAGAGCTTTACATTCGTTTTACTTGGAAGAAGGAAGAGGAAGGTAATTATTTCAAGAAGACTGGACTGGGAATCTCTTGAGCTGGTCGATATAAGATGCGAGCAGGGATTGATGGTTTTGGCACGTATAAAATTCGAGACGTCCCCAGGTCTGGATGAGTTGTATCACAGACTGCAGAGGGAGACAAGGGATGAAGGGCTCTGACTCAAATGTTTCAGTAGATTCTGGTCAAAGGAGAAGGGCCAGAGGACTGGGGGAAGGGGTGGGTGGGAACTCTTTATAGGAAGGCTGGTGGAGCTAGACAGTGCAACTCTAGATGAATAAGTATCAGATCAGTGTCGCCGAAACTATTCTTTAAAATACGGAAGAAGAAAATTGATCTTAATTTAGAAAGAGTTGAAAAATGTGTTGCTGGAAAAGCGCAGCAGGTCAGGCAGCATCCAAGGAGCAGGAGAATTGACGTTTCGGGCATAAGCCCTTCTTAGAAAGGCAATGTTTGATCAGGGATAGTCAGCATGCAGTCATCAGAGGGAAGTCATTCTAAATAAGTTTTATTGATTTATTTCGAAGAGGACATTTATATGGTTTCGCAGCCCGGCCTTTTACAAAGCCCCACAGGAGAAACTGATAAAGAAAGTACAGTCTCATGATATCAACGGTAACTTGGTAAGTGACATTCATATTGTCTTCGTGGCAGGAGACAGAGGGTGGTGGGAGAAGGCTGTTTGTGTGTCTGGAGACCAATGTTCCCTGGTGTACTACAGGGATCAGTGCTGTGTCCCTTATTACTTGTGGTATTTATAAATGATGTAGACATGAATATGGACTGGGGTGGTGGGGAAGAGTGAAAAATAAGTGTGTGTCTGACATAAGATTGGCTGGGTGGTTGGCAGTGAGGAAGAAGGATTTATGATAGAGGAAGGTGTGGATGGAATGGTCAGATGGGCAGATCAATGGCAGATGGAATGTAGCCCTAATAAATATGAGGCGATGCACTTTGGAAGAAGGAACCAGACAGAGGAGGACTCAATGAATGGCAGCACACTAGGAAGCTCAGAGGGTGCTTCTCCACAAATCGCTGAATGGGACTGGACAAGATAATAGATTAGGTAAATAGATTAGTTAAGAAATCACAGGCGACTGTTGGCATAGCCATTATTCATCGAGATACAGATTGTAAAAGCTATACAGGACTTTGGTTAGGATAAGCTGGAATACTGTGTGCGGTTCTGGAGCCACAGGAAGGATGGGATTGCACTGGAGGTGGTGCAACGGAGCTTCACCAGGATCTTCCCTGGGATGGAGCATAGCAGCTATGGAGGGAGGCTGGATAAACTCGGCTTGTTTAGTTTTCTGCAGATAAGGCTGAGGGGAATATGATTCAGTTGGATAAGATTACGTGGGGCATGGACAGGGTGGATCGACATCAACTGTTCCTTTTAGGTAGAGGATCAATAACAGGGGGGCACACTTTTAACGTGAAGTGTTTGAGGTTCAGGGAGGATTTAGAGATTGTTTTTCACCCAGAGTTGGTTAGGGTCAGGAATAAACTTCCTAAGAGGGGAATTCTGATGGGTAACCTCACAACCATTAAAATGTAATTGAGCCAGCTCTTGAAGTATCATAACAGTTACGCTACGGATTTCATGTAAGAAAGTAGAACAAATGTAGTTCGTGCTGCTTTTCTGATGGTACAGAGTCTATGCTTCTGTGATTGTTCGGTTGTGATCACAGAAAGCAGTTAGGAAGATAAATGGTATGTTGACCTTCATTTCAAGGGTATTTGAGTAAAGGAGAAAGCGTGTCTTACTGCAGCTGTACAGGCCCTGGTGAGACCCCATCTCGAACACTGTGCAGTGTTGTGTGTAGTGTTGGTCTCCTTATCTAATAAAGGACAAACCTGACATTGAGGGAGAGCAGTGAAGGGCGACCAGGTGATCTCTGAAATGATAGGCTTGCTGTGAAACCAGAGTTTGGAGCAACCGGGCCTGTATTTCATCAGGTTTAGGAAAATGAGTGGAGATCTCAGTGAAATATATGAAACTCCGGTAGGCCGAGACAGTATGGAAGCAGGGATGTTTAAATCAAGGGAATACAGTATTAGGTACAGACAGGCCACTGCATATTAAGATGAGATTAAATCTCTGTACTCAAAGACTGGCAAACCTTGAGAATTCTTGACAACACAAGACTGTGGAAGACAAGGCACTGAATATAAATAAGGATTTCAAGACACTAAAGGAATGGGAACAGTGCAGGAATATGGTGTGGAATTGCAGGATCAGCGATTATTCCAAGTAGTTCCCTGTTAACGTGGAAGCTGTGTTCCTGTGGAACACCGTTTTACAGAAAATGGTGCAATATAAATAATGGGCCCTGTGGGAAAAAGAAGGTAAGGTCGAACCCCCAATAATATCAGTAAAAATCAATAAAAAATATTAGCCTAACACAAATGATAGCACAGTCCATTCAAATTTTTAACTCTTATATTTGAATAAAATAGTACTGTAAATGTAACACTTTAACACGATAGTCACTGACTACAGCACTCTAACTTTCACCAAGCGCTTCACAAGAAAGCATGCCACACGGATGACCACGTGATGCTGACATGAATTTCAGTTCTACCCAAGATTCTCTCCTGGTTTCAAATAAAATTCCTTCTAAGTGTAGACCACAATTTCCAGTTTGAGGCTGAGTTTCAAGACTTGCAGTGTGGATTTAGCTGAACACACTGAGGGTGCATTTTCCATACAGAGGATCCTGAGGCTGGGATTTTCTTTTCAGCGGGTGCCCAGCCAGGAATCACATCAGAGAGAACAGAAGCTCGCTATATAAATAAAGGGGCGCCATTCACGAATTGTGTTGCAGCCAAATCATGTTTAATAAACTCGCATTATTGGAGAACGACCTGTGTATTGAATGGAGTAGCAAAATTGATGGACCAAAGCGATTATTGCAGTTCCTATTTTATATATCTGGATGTTTGAACATATCAAGGAATATGGACACATTGTGGGGAAAACTGCATTGAGGAGATTTTCTCCATGACCTAGAATGGGGAATGTTCAATGTGTTGTGTGACCGCCTCCTTTCCTGATGTCTCTGTGCAGTCTGTGGGACAGCTCTGTAAATGGTATCACAAACTCTCCGACGTTAGGAAGGAGGCCTGTGCAGGATCAACAGGACTGTGTTTCCATTCACTTTTCCAATACCGAGTCTAGTGATGGCTGTTCGGTCCTGGTTATCTTTTAATATCTCGGAGTGGTTTGATACAATTGAGTGTCTTACTCGTACGTTTCGGAGACCATTGAAGAGTTTATCACATGTCTGTGTGTCTGGATTCACTTTTAGGTCAGACCAGGAAAGCGCGGGTGACTCACTTCCTGAAAGTACATTGGGGAAGGAAATTGGTGTTTACAATTGACATTGGCTTCAAGGTCACTGCTACTTGCAGCAGATTTTAGATCTCGATATTTTATTAATTGTTTTTAACTTCCACCAGTTGACAGAGAATTAGCCTGGTCTGGGTTAATAATCCATTTCCACAACAGCACCATCTCCACATGGGGATCTATCAGATCCCACACTGGCCTGATTATTTCGGTGCTACTTGACAGCTCTGTCAAAAAGAACTCCCTCCAATTTGACTGTCGTGATGGGACTGAGGGGGTGGTAATTGGTCAGATTTTTAAAATTCCCCTGTTAGGGGACTGAACATAGTTGGGTCATTTGCCACATTGCCAGGGAGATGTCAGAGTTGGAGCTGGAATGAAACAGCGTCCCAGGGACACGGCTTATTATGCAGCACAAGGCTTCAGTCCTATTGCAGGAATGGGGTCAGGGCCCATTGCCCTTGTCGGATCTACTGTGTTCTGCTGTTTCTTCATGTCACATGCAGCGAATAGCATTTGTTGAAGACTGGCATCTGCGATTCTGTGGGAATCATGATGAGTGTGAGGTGGATCACCCACTCAACACGTCTGGCTGAGGATAGTGCCGATACTGCATCCTTGTCTTTTACACAGATGTACCGGACAGTTCTGTTCTGTAGTATGGGGATATTTGTGAAGTTCTCTCCTCTAGTGAGTTGTTTAATAATCCATCAACACTTACTTCTGGACGATGTAGGACGGCAGAGCTTAGATCCGATCGGGATCATTGCATCCTCTACATTAGATGTTAGTTCTGCTGTTTAGAATGTAACCAGTCAAGTGCAGTAGTTTTAACGGGTTGTCATCAGGTTTAGGTACACATGGTTCTGACTCTGACACGTTCACCCACACTCGTCACTGAACCATAGATCAGCTTGATGGTTATGGTAGACTGAGGGATTATTCCAGTAAAAAAGTTACAGATTATGTTTGAATACAATTCTGCTGCTGCTGCTGCTGTTGCTGCTGCTGAGATCTAGAGCACCACATGAATGCCCAATTTGAGCTGCAATATCTGTAATTCAATTCTACTGACTGTCCTCCAGTTCGCACCAATTCTCAGTCACTCATCAGCCATGTACTCAGTGACCTAACCTGTTTTCTGATTTGGTAAGGCTTCCATTTTTATATTATCATTCTGTTAGGGTCTCTCCTTAGTGTCACACCTCCAATTTGTTACATTACTCAAACACTTCAACATATTCAGCTGAATCTTTTCCATTCCCATAATACCAACATCTGTGTTTGATGTGAATGGGTTTCCCTCTGGTTTTGTCCCTGACCATGAGGAAGAGTGCCTTCGTGTCAGTGATGCCAGCATTATATAGTTGCAGAGTCAGTGGATTTGTGCACGTGGTGTGATTGTTTAATTGCGGGTGTATGGTGCTCCATGTTGGACAGGGCTTTTAAGAATCTTTCATACACGTCTGTTGAACTTGATCAAAAGCAGAAATTGCTGATGAAACTTAGCAGGTGTGGCAGCATTTTCTGGAGTGAAAGTAGAGTTGATTTTTCATGAACAGTGACCCTTCTACAAAGCTCCCGCAGTTTCTCCAGCAATATTTGTATCTTTATTTTCAGTGTCCATAGTTATTTGTTTCATTGAAAATTTGTGCTGTGCCTATTCAATTCTGGAGAAAGTCAACAGGTGTGGCAGCATCTATAGAGACAGAAAAACAGAGTTAGCATTTCAATCCAGTGTGACACTTCTTCAGAACTGAAAGGAATTTTAAAATTGGCTTTTTAATACCTTGACAGAGGTGGGGTGTTGTGACGGGAGAAAAGACGGCTTTTAAAAGTGGTGAAACAGCTTTAAGTTAAGATGTGATGGATGAAAGCTGTTTTCTCTATTAGGTGCAAGATAAGGAAGACACAGCTAGCAAGGTCATGGGAAGACTAGGAGGGAGAACACATGAAAAATGGAGAACAGCCATAATGGTGTCAGGCTGTGAAGTCATGAAATTGTATATTAACTCCTACAGGCTGTAAAGTACAAAAGTGTAAAGTGGGGTGTTAGTCAAGCTTGGGTTGTGCCTCATTTGAACATTGCAGCATGAGGTGTTTGTGTGAGATCAAGGAAAGTTCTTGAATTGAGAAACAATGAGAGAGTTAGAGTTATTCCAACAGACAGAGTGGAAGTGTTCCTCAGTGCAGTCTCTGTTCGGTTCCCCTCAGTGTAAAGGAGACTGCATTGTGAGCAGTGATGGCAGGAGACCAGATTGAAAGAGTACAAGTGAAATGCTGCTTCACCTGGGAGGTGTGATTGTGGCCTTGGACAGTGAGGAGGGAAGAGGTGAATTGGCAAGTTTTTCAACTTCTGCATTTGCATGGAAAGGTGTCATGGGGGAGTGGGGAAATATTCGGGGTCATGGAGGGTTTCTGTGTGAAATGCTGACAGTGAAGGGGAGGGGAAGATGTGTTTGATGGTGCTGTCCTGTTGGAGGTGGTGAAACTGGCGGAAGTTGATTACGTGAATGTGGATTCGATTGCAGTGGGAAGTGAGGACAAAGGGAGGTCTATCATTGCTCTGGGAAGAAGGGCCTGGGAGAAGCACGGGAGATGGGACATTGACAGCTGAAGGCCCTTTCCACTGGAGTTAGGGGATTTCTGATTTGAGAGAAAAGGCAGTCATGTCAGCAGCAGATCATTGGAATGAGGCATCATCAACCAGAAACAACAGAGATGGAGAAACTGGGAGAATGGAGTCAGCCTCCGCTGATCATGTGTTCATCTACATGCAGAAGGTCGTCCTGAATAATTGTAACGAACCAAACATTTAAATTGAAGATTTTTGTCTCTTTTCGGGTCTGAAGGGGTATTTGGAAATTGACCCAGAGGAAGGTCAGTGGGTGCTCAAAACGAAGGACTCGATAAGAAGGTGAACTAAAAGCTGTGAAGGATACTATTCAATCACAAATTGATGAGCGTTAGTGTAGGGCCTGATTTCGGAAGTTTATTTCAGGGACCATAAACAATTGCTAAGCATGAATTTCAGCTGTGCTTCCAGAATTACCCCCAGAAACGCCTGCCATTGCTGCGCTATCCTCTTCCCTTCTCATCACTCCTTCCTGATTCCAGGTTCCCCCTCTCCAATTAGAGAATACATTCTCTCACATTATAGGAAAAGGTGAGAAAATACATGATGTAGTAAATTGGCAAGAAACATAAAAGCAAGCACCCCGACCTTTTCCGTGTATATGAAACAAAATGTTGAAGATGAGTGTGTGACCTTTGAAAGAAAGAAAGTCAGGAATCTATATTGAGGACATTTGGAGGGTTTGAATGGGGAACTGGCTACTGGGAACAGGCAGGTAATTTACACCAGTATTTTACATCATTCCTCACAAGGGTAGGTGTTGTAAATATTTCAATGATATAAGCACAATGATAATAGGAGGGAAGTTCCTGAACTGTCTGCAACAAAAAGAACAAGGTGTTTAACAAACAGATAAGTCTAAGAGTAGCCAGGTCAGCAGTAATTCATAGCTGATTTTAAAGGCAGTCACTAAAGAGTGACTAGTGGCACCATATGAAATATTCTATTCCTCTCTGGATTCCAGGGGTGTTCCAGTGAAACTGGAGACCCTACAATGTGATGCCTGTCTTCAAGAAAGGAACGAGACAGAAAGCTGGAACCATTTAGCCTCACCATTATTGCTGGGAATCTGCGAGTCTGTTCATACAGAAGGAATTGCAGGGCATTTAGAAAAGCTTCACACAGAGTCAGCATGGTTCTGTGAAAGGGAAATTATATTTTGCCTGTAAAATCATGCAATTTATTTTCTAGAGATCCCTGAGAATATAACAACCAGATGTGATGAAGGGGGATTGGTAGACATGAGGCTTTCCAGAGATTTTCCACGAGGTATCACAAAATGAAGGTTTGTACACAAGACAGAATCTCATAGTATGGTGGATATTGTATTAGCATAGGATGAAGGTTGGTTAACACATCGATGTCAGAGAGTCAGAATTAATCGATCTTTATGTCAACGATTAGTCTACTGGATTGCCACAATTATCAGTCCAACGGCTTCAGTTATTAACAATCTACCCTGATCGCCTGATGGAGAGAGCATCCGGGTTTGGGGATGACACTGAGAACCAAAAGGTAGGCTGTTATTTAATGAAGAGGACTCCCAAAGTAAAGAGCAGTACAAAGGGATTGGAGTGTTCCTGTGTATGAACCATAAAGTCAGCATGCTGATGCAGCAAGTAACTAGTTTAGTTCATTAGGCAGGTTCCTGGGATGAAAGGGTTCAATTATTGAGTACATCAAAAATGGTGAGGTGTTTATTCATTATGCTTGAATTGAATGAGGGTGATATTACTGAAACGTACAAGATACAGAGGGGGCTTGACAAGGTAGATGTTGAGAATATGATTCCACACCTGGGCAGGGTCTCGAACTCGGGGACATAGATACAGAATAAGGGATATTGATTTGAAACTGGGATGTAATTAACTGCCTTCTCTCAGAAGGTAGTGAATATTCAGAATTTGCTAACGCAAAGAGTTGTGGAGGTTGGCACGCTGAATGTATTTACAGATGGAGTGTATTGGTTTTTGACATATCAGGGAGTTGAGGGATACAAGGGATTAGCGGGAAAGTGGAATTGAGCCGTGGAGTAGATCAGCCATGCTCTTATTGAATGACAGTAGGCTCGACGACCCGAACGGCCTAACCCTGTTCCCATTTGTTACGTTCTTATATTATGCTTTTGGAAAATGACTGGTTATTTTCCTGGAAGTCGTGTTGTACAATGTTGCATTCAAGGAGAGCAGAGGATTGCTTTGAGTTAAATCTGGGTGAGGTAAGCGGGCAGTATTTGCAGCGAATCTGGGTCTGTAACATGACACATATCTGGAGCAGAAGTTACAGTGAGGGGAAGCCTGGAAAGAGGGACTGGGGAGTCGGGTCTCAGTTCCCGTCCAGTCTGGATTTTCCAAGTATATTTCCGAAACTACACCTAACCATCGCAATGGCCTCGATCTGCTCTTGTATAGGAGGTCAGAAGGGCTGAATGGAACTTCAGAAGACAGTGCTGAGGGACAAGAGGGGGCTATTTGGTCTTTTGACACAACTCCACCAGCAAATAAGGTTGTGGCTCATCTCATTGTGGTCCCAGGTGCACTTTTCTCTCCATGCATCATTATCCCTGATTCACCTGTCTATGGAAAATCAGATAAAGCCAGCCTCGATATAATATAAAGATCTGGCAATCCCAAACATCTGGGAAACAGAATTTACACTTGAATGAACTCCCACTTTGTGAGTTTCTCTTCACTTCAGTTATGGAGGGTTTCACATTTCCTTTTCTAGTCCCAATCCTGCACTGCTCACAACAAATTTTAAATGTAATCAGGTTGGTGACATGGCCAATGACAAAAGTCTCAGACTAGGTCAGGTTCAGTGATAGAACAAGTCAGGCAAATTCCTTTAGTCAGCCATAAGTAACTAAGAGAAATAATCGAGGAGCATGGTGGATCTGTGGTTAGCACTGCTACCTCACATCCCGAAGGAACTGAGTTCAATTCCAACCTTGTGCGTCCCTCTGTGTGGAGTTTGAACATTCTCCCCGTGTCTGTGTGGGTTTCATCCCAGTGCTCCAGTTTCCTCCAACATCCAAAGATGTGCAGCTTGGAGTGGATTGGCCATGACAGATTGGGTGGGATGCTGCTTGATGGGTCGGTATGGATTCGATGGGCAGAATGTCCTGCTTCCACACTGTCGAGGTTCTATAACAATGGAAAGAAGCTTGGACCACAAAAACACCCAGTGCGTATCTACCTGATCCACTCTGCTGAAGGTCTTGTACGTTTCAATAAGATCATCTCTCTTTCTATGAGTAACCTGTGAAAGTAAACATAATATAAGGCTTTCATCCCTGGGATATATGAAGCGAAACATCTCTGAACTGCTTCCAATGTAATTATATTCATTCTCATGTAAATCGACAAAAAGTAACCTCACACCCCAGGTGATTTTTATTTTTGTTTACTCAGAGTGCTGTGAGTCTTTGGATCTGTCTTCCCCGCAGAGCATGAGAGACAGAGATATGGAATATTTTTGTGGCGCAGACAGCAAGGTTCACAAGTAACAATGTAGTCAAGGGTTGTCGGGGAATAGGCAGGAATAGAACATAGAATATAGAAAAGTACAGTGCAGAACAGGCCATTTGGCCCACGATGTTGAGCCGAGATTTCATCCTAATGTCAAATATAGTAATTTAATCTACGCACTCCTCAACTCACTGCTATCCATGTGCATGTCCAGCAGTCGCTTAAATATCCCCAATGACTCTGCTTCCACCATCACAGCTGGCAACACGTTCCATGCATTCATAACTCTCTGCGTAAAGAATCTGCCCCTGATGTTTCCTTTATACTGGTTCTGTTCGCTGAGCTGGGAATTTGTGTTGCAGATGTTTCGACCCTGTCTAGGTGACATCCTCAGTGCTTGGGAGCCTCCTGTGAAGCGCTTCTCTGATGTTTCCTCCGCCATTTATAGTGGTTTGTCTCTGCCGCTTCCGGTTGTCAGTTCCAGCTGTCCGCTGCAGTGGCCGGTATATTGGTTCCAGGTCGATGTGTTTGTTGATAACCGAGCACCCGAGCTACAAATCTTCTTACAAACTTTGTTTCCTTTATAACTTCCTCCTAATAACTTCAAACAATGACTTCTCGTACCAGTCAGTCCTGCCCCGTGAAAAAGTCTCTGGCTTATGACTCCATCTATTCCTCTCATTATGTTGTACACCTCTATCAGGTCTCCTCTCTTCCTCCTTCTCTCCAGAGAGAAAAGTCCGAGCTTATTCAAACTTTCTTCATAAGGCAAGCCCCCCAGTCCAGGCAGCATCCTGGTAAACCTTCGTTGCGCCCTCTGAAAAACCTCTATATCTTTCCTTTAGTAGAGCGATCAGAACTGGAAACAACATTCCAAGCGTGGTCTCACAAGAGACTTGTAGAGATGCAGCAAAACCTCGCGGCTCTTCAACTCGACCCCCTGTTAATAAAAGACAAAACACTATATGCTTTCTTAGCAACCCTATCCACTTGGGTGTCAACTTTGTGGGATCTATGTACTTTCACACCCAAATCCCTCTGTTCCTCCACAATGCCAAATATTCAGTCTTTAATTCTCTATTCAGCATTCCAGTTCGACCTTCCAAAATGCATCACGTCGCACTTATCCAGGTTGAACTCCATCTGCCATTTCTCAGCCCAGCCCTGCATCCTGTTTACGTCGCGCTGCAGCCTGCAGTAGCCCTCTATACTATCAATGACACCTCCAACCTTTGTGTCATCTGCAAATTTACTAATCCACCCCTCAACCTCCTCGTCCAAGTCATTTATAAAAACTACGAAGAGCAGAGGCCCAAGAACAGAGCCCTGCACGACCCCACTTAACACTGACCTACAGGTAAAATACTTTTCATCCACAACCACTCTCTGCCTTCTTTCAGCCAGCCAATTTTGAATCCAGATAGCCAAATCCCCCTGTATCCCATACTTTCTGGCTTTATGAACGAGCCTACCATGGGTGACCCTATCAAATGCCTCACTGAAGTCCATATACGCCACACCTGCTGCTTGACCTGTCTTGACACCACTTCAAGAACCCAATAAGATTTGTGAGGCATGACCTGCTACTCACAAAGCCATGCTGACTGCCTTTAATCACACTATGCTTTGTCAAATAGTCATAAATCCTATCCCTCAGAATTCTTTCCAAAACTTTGCACACCACAATCGAAAGACTGACTGATCTGTAATTGACAGGGATTTCCCTATTCCCTTCTTGAAAAAAGTAACAACATTTGCCTCCTTCCAATCCTCTGTTACGACTCCTGTGGAGAGTGAGGAGACAAATATCCTCGCCAGTGACTTAACCTCATCAATCTTGATCTGGTCAAGACTGTATCCCAGCTCCTCGAATATTTCATTTACAACAAGTTCCCTTTCCTTGGTGAAAACCGAAGCAAAAAGCTCATTTAGGGCTTCCCCTATCTGCTCAGACTCCAGGAAAAAGTTCCTTACGCTATCCCTGATCGGCCCTACCTTCTCCCTTATCATTCTCTTACTCCTCACGTATGAGTAAAATGCCTTTGGGTTCTCCCTAATCCTTCTTGACAAGCCGTTTACGTGCTCTTTCCTGCATCTCCTCAGTCCAATTCTGAGCTCCTTTCTAGCAAGCCTGTAATCTTCTAGACCTTTACTGCCTTCTTCCTTTTCATGAAAAGATCCTCTGTTCTCATCAACCAATTTTCCTTAATCTTACCTCTTCATATCTGTCTCAGAGGAACAAATGCGTACATCACTCGCAACAACTGCACCTTAACCAGTCTCCACATATCTGCTGTGCTCTTTCTGTGGAACAATTGCTCCCAGTCTGTACTTTCCAACTCCTGTCTGACAGCATCATATTTTCCTTTTTCTCAATTAAATATCTTCCCTCGATAACTGTTCCTTTCACTCTCCAAGGCTATGCTAAATATGAGGCGGTTGTGATCACTTTCACCAAAGTGTTCTCCCATCACGAGATCTGAGACCTGTCCTGACTCGTTGCAGACCACCAAATCCAAAATAGCCTCTTCCCTCGGCGGTCTGTCCACATACTGAGTAGGGAAAGCCTCCTGAACACACCTGAAAAAAACGGACCCATCCAAACCATCTACACTTAGGAGGTCCCAGTCATTTTGCGGAAGTTGAAATCGCCCATAACAATAACACTGCTACTTTTGCATTTTTCCAGAATCTGCTCACCTATGAGATCTTCAATCTCTCTGCTGCTATTAGGTGGTCTGTAAAAAATCCTCAATGCGGTGGCTGTTCCCTTGCTGTTCCTAACTTCCACCCAAACTGACTCAGTTGACAAATCTTCCTCAACAACCTTCGTTTCTGTAGCTGTGATGCACTCTCTGATTAGCAATGCAGCACACTTCTCTTTTTCCAACCTCCTTGTTCTTTCTAAATGTTCTAAACCCTGGAACATCAAGCAACCATCCCTGCCCCAGTAAAACCCATGTCTCTGTTATGGCCACGACATCGCAGCCTCAAGTACTGATCCATGCTCTAACTTCGTCACCCTTATTTCAGACACTCCTTGCATTAAAGCAGACACATTTTAACCGATCCCTTTGTTTCATCGCATGAGAAACCTTCCTGATAGATTCAATATATCCTGTCCCTGTCTTGTCTGAAACTGACCCCCTCTCAGACATATGGCTCTGATTCCCAACCAAGTCTCTGCCAAAGTAGATTAAATCCTCCCAAATCACACGAGCAAGTCTCTCACCCAGGCCATTTGTGCTCCTCCAGTTCGGGTGCAACCCATCCTTCATGTACAGGTTTGACCATCCCCAGAATGTATCCCAATAGTCAGGGTACCTGAAGCCCTGCCTCCTGCACCAGTCTCACAGCCACATGTTAAACTGCATTCGCTGACTGTTCCTCATTTCACTATCTCGTGGCACCGTTAGCAAACCTGCGACCACGACTCAATTCGTCATGTTCTTCAGTTTCCAACCTTACTCTCTGTAGTCACTTTTCAAATCATCAATCCCTTTCCTCATGCACTTAAAAACATCCCAGAATTCCTTCGCTCCTCCCTCGCACCTCTTGGCAAATGGTGCAGTATGGGGGAATGTGCAGCATGCGGAAAGGCTGACAGTGGTACAAAATGACACTGCTCCAGACCATTCGGCAAAATGAAATGATAATCCAGAAAACACGTTACAAAGCTAACAATGATAGAATAAAGTTCCAAAGGACCATGCAGCTGCTCTGTCATTAGAGAGAGACCACTCTTGGTGGTTTATCCTGACAGTCACCACACTGCAGGTGATGGGGTGAGGTTGAGAAAGCGTCCACTTCATGGTAACCTTTGACAGTGCGGGGAACCGAGCATGCGCTGTTGGCCTCCCTCTGCATCACAATCCAGCCGTACAGCCAACTGAGTGAGAGATGGTGTAACTATTACAGACAGAAACAGGCATGCGCAAAGGAAAGAAAATTTCAGAACAAGAGAAAAGGTAAAATTCAGATAACGATCAAGATAATGGATGAGGATAAAAGCGTTCTCTGTTCTCAATTGTATTTTATAATAAGACAAGTGTTTAGAAGCTGGCTTTGGCTGAATCCAATCAGGTGAGACAAGTGAAATAACCAGAATTACTAATTGTAATTTGCTATCAACAACCATAAATAAGTGGTTTTTTTATTGGTCTGGGTAAAACGTGCTTACCATTACATAGAAGTATAAAGCTGATGGAAGATATTGCTCACAGTTTCTGTTGCCATGGGAAATGCCCTCGAACAGGCGCTTGAAAAAAACTGGGGTAAAAGTGCCCGAGTGTCATTTGGATCAGCCACGATCTTATTAAACGCTGGGGCATGTTTGAAGGGCTGAATGATCTCATGATGGATTTTAGTTGAATATGATTCAAAAAACATACATCTCTACTCCTTCCCATTATTTGTAACTTACTGGGGCACTGGCATTTTCCTGAAAATGGGAATTATTTGGAACATTTTCTGGAACATTTTATAATCGGCATTCTCCACAACATTCTATCACCATGTGTGGGTGTTGAAAGGGAGTTAGAGAGAGATGGGGAAGGTTTGGTATGCCGCAGTTAGAGTGGTGGAGCATGAGCCTTGTTTGAGGGTAGGCGCTATGACAGATATACAGTGACGGTGAGGGAGCAGAAAGAATACAGTGACCCTTATCCTGACAGAGCAGGGAAGGTTATTGATGCTTATCCTGTACTGCTGGACATTTCGTCAAATTACAGATACCGCACTGAGCTGGGTGATGAGCTCAGACTATGCTCGGTGGGTCTGGTGGTATGGCCCACTCTAGGAAGAGAATGGTCCCCTTCTGTACTAGCTCATCCACCAGGACCTCCGCGACTCGGTCGACAAACCGTGGTGTAATTGCCCCTTATCTGCCATGCTCAGGGTAAAATGTGCTGGGCAGCTCCACACTGAGAAAGCTCAACCGTGTGCCCATTGGCCTTTTCAAGATGGCACAAATGGCAGGGCTCACGGAATATCCAGGACTATCAGGGCCTTTGTAAGTACTTCCAGCCATGATAGGTGGAGAATCGCACTGGTATTTAATGAGGGAAACGATGGGGTGGGGTAGTTAGTTTATGAGGTTAGTCCAATAAGATAGCACCAAAAAACTAGCTCGGCTTTATACAGACAATCCCTCTGTCACAGTCAATGAAAATGGCACTGAGACAAATTATTGTTAGTTTCAGCCCAGTGAGAAGACTCTGCTGACCTCACTCGCAGTTACAAAGCTGCTGAAAAAATGCTCAGATAATATTTTCTAGCATTTTAAAAGACACCAACATCCCCATTATCCATCATTCCTGGGAATACTGCCTCATGTTGCGGGATGTTTCGATATATCTTCATTTCCGCATTCTGAAACCTGTGATCTTAACATGAAATTTTTTCTCCATCTCCCTTTCTCTTTTGTCCCAAAATCTTTTTGTTTGTTTATACTGAAACTGATTCCCCCGCCATCTCTCTCTGGCAGGGATAATGGAATAGGGAATATGGACTATGGAATAAGAACTCTATATCAGAGTGATAATGTAACTGGATGGGTAATTCAGAGGCACAGGCTATGACTTCAAAGGCACTGTTTAAAATCCTAACACAGCCGATAACAGAGCTTATATTCGAATGACACAAATTGGAATGAAACCTAATTTCAGTCATGGAAAACAGAAACTATCAGGATTTATTTTTATTTTTCACTGTCAGCCTTTGGTAAAGGAACTGGACATTATTTCCCAATCTGGACTAAGTATGTCTACAGACTCACAACAATGCGTTTGGCTCCATATTGTCTTAACAAATTACCTCACAGAGAAGGGCAATTAATGATCGGCAAAAAATGCTGCCCTTGCCATTGATGCTGACATCCCGTAAGACAACAGCATTAAAGGTGAAACAAACCCAGAAACTGTAGATGCTGGAGATCTGAAATAAAATTCTCCAGCGTCTGAAACTGTTGGAGACTCTCAACAGGTATGGCAGCCTCTGTGAGGAGAAACACAGATAATGTTTCCAGTCCAGTGACCCTGCTTCACAACGGATAGCAGCTCAAAAATAATATTATTTATAACAAAGAGCAAAGAACAAAGAAAATGTACTGCCAAGGAACAGGCCCTTCGGCCCTCCAAGTCTGAGCTGATTCAAATGTACTGTCTCAACCTGTCGGTCAATTCCTAAGCATCTGCATCCCTCTGCACTCCACCTACTCATGCATCTGTCCAGACGCATCGTAAATGAATCTACCATGCTTGCCTCTACCATCTCTGCTGGCAACGCGTTCCAAACGCCCACCACCCTCAGTGTGGAATACTTACCACGTATATTCCCCTTAAACTTTCCACCTCTCGTCTTGAAAGCGTGACCTTCCGTTATTGAATCCTTCACCCTGGGAAATACCCTGTCTCTATCCATCCTGCCGACACCATTCATGATTTTGTGAACCTCAATCTCCTTTTTTCTAATGAAAATAATCCTAACTTACTCAACTTATCTTCATAGCTATCACCTTCCACACCAGGCAACATCCTTGTAAACCTTCTCTGCATCCTCTCCAAAGCCTCCACATCCTTTTGGTAATGTGGCGATCAGAACTGTACAAATATTCTAAATACGCCGAACTAATGTCTTGTACAATTTTAAATTGACTTGCTAGCTCTTATATCCAATACCTCATCGAATGAAGGCAAGCATACTATATTCACTCTTGACCACTCTATGCACCTGTGCAACAACCTTCAGGGTATAATGGACCTGCACTCTCAGATCTCTCTGTCCATCAAGTTTTCCCAAGGCGCTTCCATTCATTCTATAATTCGCTCTAGAATTACTCTTGCTTAAATGCATCATCTCACATTTGTCTGGACTAAATTCCATCTGCCACTTTTCTGCCCAACTCTCCAGTCTATCTATATCCTTCTGTATTCTTTGACAGTCCCTTATGCTTTCTGCTAATCCACCAATCTTTGTGTCATCTTCAAATTTGCTGGTCAGACTAACAGTGCCCTCTTCCAGATCATTGATAAATATTACAAACAACAGTGTCCCCCCACACTGAACCAATACTGGCATAAGGGATGATTGAGTTGGAGGGAAGGTTGGGGACAAGGTTTGAAATGAATGGATGGAGAAAATGGCCGGAAAGAGAGAGAAAAAAATGAAAAGTGAGGAAAGGCATTGCTGATGATGAACCAATAGGAAAATAAATTGGCAAGTTACTCTTACATTTCCCTTTTCCCACATTCCTGAATATCACATCGATTTAGGTATATCCCGGATTCAAGTGAGTTATGTTCCTACTGACTCTCTTCTCTGAGTGTGATGATCAACTCCATCAGCAATACTGGTGCTACCCTTATGGTTGCTGAGATACAGAGAAACGCAACATTCCGTTGTCAACTGCTTCTTTGGAGAGAGGAACTGTTACTGTGGGACTGTGCAGAGATACAACGGCTTTTTCCGGCAGGAAGAGAATCTGAGGAGGTGAAGATATTTTCAGCACTGAATTGGTGCACCAGGGGTGTGGAGAACTGCCTTTGTCATGTCCTTTGAACCTCAGTGGAGTTTCTGTGGATGCTTTTCTCAGGTATGTGCTGTCAGCTGCTGGGTTCCTTCAGGGAGACCCGAGGGTCTGGTGGACCCACTCTGGAGATTGCATTTGCCGAGTGTCTGGGTCCATGGTAAGCAAATGGATCTGAGACGACACAGAAGAGAAGCTCAGTCAATGGAGCAAGGCACTACACGATCCTCCCTGGGATTTCCAGGAACATTATTCTAAGTTGGACTCATTACAAGTGTAAAGTACGAAACCAGTTTGTTTAAAATATGATGTGCTCACTGCCCTGTGTCTCCTGCTTCAGTATAATCTGCAGCCTCACACCAGGGACAGAACTGCGCTGATGCTCACCATGAAGGGAACTGGATTGATTCTGGAACTTTCCATGCAGGAGTTTGTAACGTATCCATCATCTCTGGAGTGCAATCCTCCGATGAATCACGAGCTGACAAAAGCCATTTGCCCACTGAGAGGAATACATTGGTTCTGTCTCCACAGAAGAAGGTACATAAACAAACTTGGAAGCAGAGTGGCTACTGTAAAAGGTGAACTACAGAAAATTAGAATTAATAAAAAGTATTTCTTTGAAAATCTCATTGAACTGAAGGTTTGTCAGGTGATGCATCTGATGACCTACTTGCAAGAATATTGAGGATGTGGCAACAGAGATAGTAAAAGTATTATTGATTATTCTTCAAAGCTGCTTGGATTGTGGAAATGATCCTACAGACTCGTAAACCGCTATTGTGAAGCTAAATATTTTTAACAGGACATAGAGGGCAAACAGAAAACTGGATAGTGGATAGCTTAATGTCAGTTGTGAGGAAAACAAATCATTGTTACCTTTCAGAAGAAACGTGACCACTTAACACTTGGAGAATAATGATATGATTTGGTCGAGTCGGCCAAGACTCAGGAAAGGGAAATGATCTTTGATAACCTGTTGGGGTTTGTGGAGATTGTCCGCTGTGACATCAACAATTGAGAACCCGTGGGACTGGAGTATTTAAACTTTCAGCAGAAGTTTGACATGAATGAGTTAGGGTGATTGGGGAATGTTAGTGTCCATGGTGAGGTAGGGGTGGAGTATATAAAATGGATTAAAAATTGGATAATGGAGATACAAGAAGAGTAGTGTTTTTTTTTCTGGACTGAAGGTTTGATGGGTATCAGATAGATCACTGTTTAGACAGTAGCTGCTCACAAGGTATAAAGATAATTCAGATGGGAACAATAAATATCATCATTCGCATTTATATTTATTAAATGGTGAGAGGTTGGGAAATGTTGTTGTCCTGGGTCATAAGTCACAAACAGAGTTCATACGGGGCAAAATGTAAATGATACGTGGTTTTTCATGCAAAATGACTGAAGGACCAGAGTTAGTATATCTTTCCCAATAGGAGTGTTTTGTTGCCAGAGTATTAGGTGAATTGTATACAGGTTTGGTCTACTTTATAAATAATGATCTCTTTGTCACCGAGACAATGCAAAGGGGTTTCACCAGACTAAACCCTGGCATGATGGTACCATGAGGAGAGAGAGCCGGAAGTTTGTGTTTAATCCGTAGCTCTGTGAGAGAATAAGAAATTGAAACTTGAAGGTTATGGACGGACACTCGTTATGTCTCAAATAGCTGAATAGGGTGAAAGTTCCATACTTTTTATTGAATGTTTGATTCCCGATAGTTTACTTGCCTCTACAATGCCCCGATGTTGATTGACAGAGCGGTACAGGCTCTGCATGAACTCTGAACACTTTAATGCACGTTACTGTGTGACACTGCATTGAATGTCACTTTGTACACAATCCTGCCAGCAGTCACAATAACTTCATTCTGAAACAGTTAGCCATTCTGCACAAGCTTCTGACCTCCATGGACACCAAGGGAATGCTTTCTTGGAGATGGGAGACAAATTGGAGAACGGTTAAAAAAGTTGGCTTCAGTCTGACTGCCAGAAAACCATGATAAAGTTATCCTTATGTATTATGAGTAATTAAGCCATGTGGATCAATTTGGAGTGATCCATCTGTTCAGGCCCTGCTCCATTTTTGTGTGATGTTGGAGCATCTCTAACATCTTCCTGTTCCTCTGTTAGTGAGTTAGGAAGCCGAATGATCTCTTCCTGTTCCTTTTTAATGACTCCGGGTGTGAAATGGTCTCTTTCTGATCCCGTGTAGGTGATGTGTGGGAGTGAGCAGACTCCTTCACTTCCTGTGTAATTGGCAAGAGGGTTGAATGGGCTATTGTACATCTTGTCCAATAGTTTGATGGGCTGAATGACTTCCCATATTTTTGTGAACCCAAACTGAGGTGCTGAATGAGATCCTCCTTTTATGGACGAAATATACAGTGCTGTTGAATGACTGTTATCCAGACATGAACAGCACGACGTTGTAAGTTGTCCAGGTCTTGTTGCACATGACGTAGACTGCTTCAAGAGCTGAAGGGGACAACTTGTTCTGAACATTATGTAAACTTCAGTGAAAATCCCTACTTCTGCTCAGTTTGGACTCAATGGACTGAATGACCTCCTTTCACACTGTAGGGATTCTATGATGATACATTGGATGACACATTGAACTGGGGGAGCTACTCTAAGGGTCTCCTTCAGTGATCTCCCACAGCCCTACATGCTGGGAGGGTAACTGCTCCTGGTTACAGATCAATGCACTGGGGTGGTGTACACAGTACTACATGCTGGGAGGGTAACTGCTCC
The DNA here is from genome assembly GCF_020745735.1 of Hemiscyllium ocellatum. NCBI lineage: Eukaryota > Metazoa > Chordata > Chondrichthyes > Orectolobiformes > Hemiscylliidae > Hemiscyllium > Hemiscyllium ocellatum. Next base: position 33,761,077 of record NC_083444.1, on the reverse strand, counting down.
TGGTTACAGATCAATGCACTGGGGTGGGGTACACAGTCCTACGTGCTGGGAGGGTAACTGCCCCTCGTTTACAGATCAATGCACTAGGGTTGGGTACACAGTCCTACATGCTGGGAGGATAACTGCTCCTGGGTTACGGATCAATGCACTGGGGTGGGGTACACAGTCCTACATTCTGGGAGGGTAACTGCTCCTGTCTTACAGATCAATGCACTGGGGTGGGGTACACAGTCCTACATGCTGGGAGGGTAACTGCTCCTGGGTTACAGATCAATGCACTGGGGTGGTATACACAGTCCAAAATGCTGTGAGTGAAACTGCTCCTGGTTTACAGTTGAATGCCTTAGGGGATTAAACAGTTTTACATACTGGGAGGGTAACTGCTTCAGGTTTACAGATCACTTCACCGCTATGAACTCCACAGACCCCCATACTTAACACATACCTTGTCAATGATTATAGAGCAAAATATTGGGCTGGGCTGCATTTCATTCCATGCTGGATAGAACATTTCGTCCAGGTTTCTGAATCAATGCACTGGTGTGGTATGTACTACTCCCGTGTTGGACTGATAGCTAGTGTATTAGTGACAGCTGCACAGTATTCCATTCTCGACAGATTGCTGGGTTGTATGGAGCCTCGTCTGCACAATGCTCCAACCTGGACAGTTAGCCGAGTTGTACTGAGCCTGGTCTGCACGGTGCTCTGTGCTGAACAGATATCTCATCTGGCTGGATTTATGAGGTGGATTGTGTATCCTATATAATTCATGAAAGTGCTGTTAGTCCTCCTGCTCGGTGCATTTCACTTTCAATCCCCGTATTTCTGCAACATGTCCATTACATATTTATCCAAGGAAAACATCATTTCTCTCCTTTTCGCTATGGATCCAAGCAGACTCCTGTCAGAATGCACGACGAAGGTAGACTTGCCCTGAACATATTCTTATTTTAAAGGTAATTGTGTGATGCTGTGTTTCAGAAGTAATTCGCTTTGTCAAAATATTCGACATTAAGCAAAGCACAATTTAGTCAAACACTGCAGACAAAATACATTGAAAACAAGGGGGACAAAAAAGCAAATTACTGCGGATGCTGGAAACTGAAACCAAAAAAGAAAATGCTGGATAATCTCAGCAGGTCTGACAGCATCTGGAATGAAAGAAAAGAGCTGACGTTTCGAGTCTAACTGACTCTTTGTCAAAGCTGGCTTTGATACAGGGTCATTTAGACTCGAAACACCAGCTCTTTTCTCTCCTTACAGATGCTGACAGACCTGATGAGATTTTCCAGCATTTTCCCTCTGAAAATCAGGGGGAACTTTAATAACTTAATTTATTGGAAAACTTAACAGATTAATAGGCCATTTAATTACTAACGAGTAACTACTCTAATATGGTAACATCCGAGAAACACACACTTGTCAATAAACTAATTCAGGAAACAAATTGTCTCACATGCAGTTCTTCAATCCAGGATGAAAGAACATCAAAAGACAATTCTGAGAGAAATCTCAAAGAAAGAGTGTAGCAGCCAGAAGAGGTTTCCTGCCTTACAACCCTGCTGAGACCCCAGAAATAACTGGTGAATGGTAAAACCAAGCATCCTGGTCCTGGGAGAGTTTGACCATCACTCCACTGTATATACACGGTCTATGGCACGGTAGAAGCCTCTCAAAAATGCTTAACTCCACCTTAGGCGTGAAATGATGGTAAGACAAATGTCAAAGTTAAACATAAATAAATAAAGCCAAAGGATGCAGCAGGCCTGGTGATCAGACACAGATGCCCTCAGGAGCCCAGTAATTCCTACCCTGCGAAAACACACATGGATCCCGTGTCACAGAGGGTTTCCTCTTCTATTAATAAGGGTCTTCCTTCAACCTGTTATCCCATAGTGTCAGCGGCAGCAGCATCCTTAAGACGCTTGGAATCAGCAGCGACAGAGAGAGGGAGCGGAAAAGAATCTTAGAACATTACACTGGAATGTTTCAACAATGGATCAGAGTCTGAATGCATTAGACTGGAATGTTCCAATAACGGACATGAGATTATCCGATGGTCTTTATTATCTTTCACGGGATTGGGCATGGTTAGAGTTGTGGATAGAAGACGTACTGGTAATTAATCAAGCAGGTTACTATCCCATTCTCGCTATTATTGCTGTTCCTTGTAAGGCTATCTCTGTCGATTCTATAAACAATGTTAAAGGTTACTGCTAGTTCCGTTTTTTATATTTAACAAATGCATAATTTGTTATAGTCAGTTTCAGTCACAAACTCCACTTCATTTCCACCAATTTCAGACTCCTCACTCATAAACCATTAAGAAGGAACAAAATTGTTCTGAACCCTGAATCTTCCTTATAAGCTCAATAGTTTCTTTATATTCTCTGTACCTTCAAACCTACCTCGTCCCAGCTCTGTAATATCCCCAGTCTCCACCTCTGCCTCAGTGTGGTTGTTGAGTTAGCCGTCATCTGCCCCTTTGGTAACTTCAGATTTTACAGCTCCAGTTCTATTCTGAACTCTCCTCCAATTGCAAACATTTTGAACACATGCTTGCTCTTGCTTCTCCAGCTATTTTATAAGAGGGACCCCATATCAGAATAATAATGCCACTGGACAGGACCTGAAAGGCATTTTTATCAAATCCTAACACAGCCGATGACAGAACTTGAATTCAAATGACAAAAATTGGAGTTAAATCTTACTTTACTAATGGAAACCATACACCATCAGGATTTCTTTCATTATTTCAGTGATAGCGTATGGTAAAACAACTAAGTGTGACTTCAAACCCATGACCACATGGTTGGCTCCATATTGTCTTCACAAGTGGCCTCACAGTCAAGGGCATTTAGTGATGGACAACAAATGCTTCCCTTGCCGGTGATGCTGAAATCCCAGGAAACAGCAATATTAAAGGTGAAATAAACCAAGGAACTGTGGATGATGGAGATCTGAAACAAAATTCTCCAATGTCTGAAGATGTTGGAGAATCTAAGTTTGGCAGCGTCTGTCAGGAAGAAAAGAGATAAAGTTTTAAGCCGAGTGACCCTACATCAACACTGAAAGCAACCGAGAAATAATATTATTTATACCAGGGATGGTTGGATGAGTAAGGGGGAGGTTAGTTGAATGGATAGAGAAATGGCCAGCAAGAGAGAGGAAGATAAAGAGAGAGAAAGACAGAGAAAGAAATGAAAAGCAAACAAAGGAACTGCTGATGATGAAGTGGAAGGAAAATAAAAAGGGACCTTCTTCTAACATAACCCCTTTCCCCATATTCCTGAACATCACTTCAATCTAGATATGCCCTGTTTAAAGTGAGTTATATTCCCTCTATCACTCTTCTCTGAGTGTGGTGATCAACTCCAGCGGCAACACTGGTGCTGCCCTTTTAGTTGCTGAGATACAGACAAACGTAATTTTATATTGTCAACTGCTTCTTTGGAGAGAAGAACTGTTACTATGGGACTGTGCAGAGATACGACGGCTTTTTCAGTCAGGAAGAGAAACATTTTCAACATGGAATGGACGCGCCGTGTGTGGGAACTTGACTTGCGCCTGTTATTAGACAGTAAAGGCAGGTTCTGTCGATGCTTTTCTCGGGTGTGTATTATCAGCTGCTGCATGTATTCAGAGAGACCAAAGGTCTGGTGACCCCACACTGGACACTGCATTTATAGATTGTTTGGGTCCATGGGAAACAAATGGAGCCGAGGCTACACAGAAGGAAATCTCTATACATGACGAAGGGCTGGGCATTTTATTATCCTCCCTGGGATTTCAGGAATATTTTTCTAAGCTGAACCAATTCCAAACATAAAATGTGAAGCTTTCAAAAATGAGGTGGTCACTGAGCTGTGTTCTCTCCATCTCTAGCCTCACACGAGGAACAGAAATGTGCTGACCCTCACCATGCAGTGAACTGGATCAGTTCTGGAACTTTCCAGGCAGGAGTTGTTAACATATTCATCATCTCCGAAGTGCAGTCCTCCGAAATATTCACTGGTTGTCTGAAACCATCTGCCAGCTGAGAGGAATACACTGAGTTTATGTCCCTGAGGAAGGTACAGAAGCAAACTTCCAGATATACTAGCGAACAGTGGGACTAGCGAAAATGAGGAACTGCACGAAACTAGAATTAATGAAGAGGTATGTTTTTGAAAATCTAATCGAATTGAAGGTTGGTAAGGTGCTGCTTCTGCTGAGTTACATCCCAGAATATCGAGGAGGTGACAATAGACTAACGAAAGAATTACTGATTATTCTTCAAAATTGGTTACGTACAAGAAGGGATCTTGCAGACTGGAAAGCAGCTATTGTAAAACTAAACGTTTAAAACAGCTCGGAGAGGGCAAACAAAAAACTAAATAGCTTGATGTCAGCTGTGAAAAAAAATCTTTGGGACCTTTTATAAGAATGTGGAAACTAGACACTTGGAAAATAATGATATGATTTGATAAATATGGACTAGATTCAGAAAAAGGAAATTATCTTTGCTAAACCTACTGGAGTTTGTCGACTCTGTCAGTTGTGTCATTGACAATTGAGAACCAGCCGCAGTGGAGTAATTGAATTTTCAGACGAAGTTTGACATTGTTGAAAGCAGGTGAGTGGAGAATGTTAGAGTCCATAGGTAGGTAAGGGTGGGATATACACCATATGTATTAGAAATTAGATAATGGACAAAATGAGCAGAGTAGTGATTTTTCTTCTCTGGATGGAAGCCTTGTGGGGTATCAGAAGGATGAGCTCTTCTGCAATACCTGTTCACAAGGTATAAAAATAATTCAGATGTGAACAACAAATACCATCATTCACATTTACGTTTATTAAATGGTGAGAGGTTGGGAAAGGCTGTTGTTGAAAAAGGACCTAGATATCCTTGGTTATAAATCACTAACAGAATTCGTACGGGGCAGGAAGTAATTCTTACTGTTCAGGATATGTGGTCCATCATGGAAAATTATTAAAATATCAGAGCAAGTATATCTTACTCAATAGTAGTGTTTTGATGAGCCAGTATTTAGCCAGTATTGTGTACAGAGAGTCTGCTTTATAAATAATGATCTCCATGTTACCGAAACAGTGCAAAGGAGTTTCACCAGACTGCATGATGTTTCCATAAGGAGAGAGTGCAGTAACTATGTGTTTAATCTGCAGCGCTGTGAGAGAATAAGAAGTTGAAACTTGATGGTTATGGATGGACACTCATCATGTCTCAAGCAGTCATTGATAAGGTGAGAAATTCCATACTTTCCTCAGGATGCTCGTTTCCTGATAGTTTTCATGCCTGTACAGGTACAGGCTCTGAATGAACTCTGAACAGTTTCATGCTCACTTACTGTGTGACCCTGAACTCGATATTAGATTGTACACAATCCTGTCAGAAGCCATAATACCTTCATTCTGCAACAGTTAGCGATTCCCCACCAGCTGCTTACTTCCAGAGAGAACACGGATCTGCTCTCTCAGCGATGGAAGAGGCATTTGAAACTGGTTAAAAATTGACTTCATTCCTCCTCCCAGGATATCATGTTAAATTAACACGCATGTACTGTGAGTAATGACGCCACGAGGAACAAGGTGGAACAGTCTTATCTGTTCAGGCCCTGCCACATTTGTTTGTGATGTTGAAGCATCTCTGACATCTTCCTGTGCCTAGTTAGTGACTTGAGAAGCTGAATGACCCCTTCCTGTTTCTTCTTAATGACTCCAGGTGTGAAATGGTCTCTTTCCGAGCCTGTGTAAGTGACGCGTGGTGTTGGACAGACTGGTTGTCTTCCTGTGTGACAGGCAGGAGAGACTGAATGCGCTGTCCCTCCTTTGCCCAATAGTTTTGATGGGCTAAGTGACTTTCCCACATTCTTGTGAAGCCAGATTGAGGTGCAGAATGAACTCCTTCGTTTACTCTGGAAATGTGCAGTGTCTGGCAGCGCTGTTCCATGAATGTTGCCGACACGTTAACTTGAATGCTGTCCAGGTTTTTTGTTGCGCATGGACACAGGCTACTTTAGGACCTGAGGGATGACCAAGTGTTCTGCACATTGTGTAACCTAGAATGAATATCCCCACTTCTGTTTGGTGAGAACTCAATGGGCTCTTCCACACTGCAGAGATTCCCCACTGACAAACTAGTGATGCCTGGACTGAGGGAGCTACCCTGAGGATCTCCTGCAGTGATGTCCCACAGCTGAGATGATTGATGCACTATGATGATAAACATCTTCCCTTGTGCTGTGAACAACTCCAAACACTGGAGAGTTTGCAATAGATTCTCGTGAAGTGCGATTTTTCTCAGGCTCCTTGATGCCATCCTCAGTTAAAAACTGCCTTGATATCAGTGTCATTCGCTCTTAACTAAGTCCTTGTATTCACGTCTATCGCTTATATCAATAAGTCATTGTGGATGAAAGACAATGATTTCGTCAAACAGAGGGTATTGAATGTCAGGGATTCTCTATTCCAGAGATTCAGGGGAGCTAGATCACTGAAAGATCTCTGAATGGTCTTCCCTGTTTCTGTGCACCAGGTTATAGCAGAAAGTGGCCTCCAACTATTCCTGTCTGGCAGGTTGGAGGGGCTGAATAGAACAATGGAACATCGCACCCAGGAGCAAGATTAGGTCGTTCAACACTATGAAACTTCTCCACCAGGCACTATGTTTGTGGATGATCAAGTTGTGGTCTCAGCCCCATTTTCCTGTCTGTATCCCATTATCCATGACTCAATGTCTGTCAAATATTTAATGAATTCAGTTTGAATAAATGTGAACAAAGAGGCACCACATACCTCTCGGGAAGAGAATTCCCACTCAAATGGCCCTTTTAGAATTGCTCCTCATCTCTCTTACAGTGTCGTATAGCAGGGAACCCTATTCGCATAAACCAGACATCCCAATCTGATCTCAACTCATTTGCCAACATTAGGCCCATATCCTTCTAAGTCCTTCATAATAATATGCACATCCAGATACCTTTGAAATGTTGTAACTTTAGCAGCTTGCATCACTTTTTCTGACAGCTCATTCTATACACACACTACAGTGTGCATGAACATTTTGTCCCCTTAATGTCTTTCTCCTCTCACCTTAAGCCTTTGTCCGATAGATTTGGACTCACCAATCCTGGGAAAAAGGCCATGGATATTCATCTTATCCATGTTCCTGATGATTTTATAAACCTCTATAATGTCACGTCTCAGCCTCCGATGCTCCACAGCAAATAATCCCCAGTCTGTCCAGCCTCTCCCTGTAGCTCAATTCCTCAATGCCTGGTAATATCCTTGTAAATCATTTCTGCACCCTCTCAAGTTTAACAATATCCTTCCTATATCAATGAGAACCAAATTAGACGCAATATTCTAAATGTAACCTCACTAACATCCTGCCCAGTTGCTATATGATCTCCCACCTTGCATACTAAACGTACTGACCAATAAAGACAAACATACCAAACTCTTTCTTCACCACCGTGTCAACCTGCGACTCCACTTTTATGGAACAATTATCCTGCAATATTTTGTTCAACAACACTCCCCAGGACCCGACCATTAATTGTATATGTCCTGCCGTATGTTTCCTTTCCAAAATGCAGTACTTCACATTTATCTAAATTTAATTCCATCTTTCACTCCTTGGCCCATTTGTTCAAGGTCTCATTGTACTCCAAGGTAAATCTTGCTGGCCACTGCACCTCCAATTTTGATGTCATCTGTAAACATAATAAACAGGCAAATATTCACATCCAATTCATTTATATGCATTACAAAAGCAGTGGACTCAGCACCTTGTGTTACACCACTGGTCACAGGGTTCCAGTCTGTAACACAGTCTTCAATCAACCTCTGCCTCCTACCTTCACTCTAATTTTGCAGTGTATCGGCTAGCGTACCTTGGATTCATTTATGATCTAAACTTAGAAATTTGTCTGTCATGTGGAATCCTGTCGAATGCCTTGCTGAACGCTGTATGGACAGCGTCTACCACACTACCTTCATTAAACTTGTTTGTCACCTCTCCAAAAAACGTAATCAATTTTGTTAGAAATGATTTCCCATGCACAATACCATGTTGACTATACCTAATCAGTAGTTGTATCTGCAATTGCATGTAAATGCGTTCACTCACAATTGTCTCCAATAACGCGCACAATATTTACATCAGGCTCACCGATCTATCCTTCAGGTCACTATTTACTTCCCTCGTCCTACGCTTCCACTGCTCACTGCAAATGCTAATGTAATAGGTTGGTGGTTTGACCAACAATATAGGTCTCAGACTGGGCCAGTTTTAGGAACAAATTAGGCAGGATTCTTAATTCTTCTAAATTAACAAATTTATCACACAAACAAAGTTACTCAAATTATGTTGGAAAGCTACATGACAAACAGTTTGGATATTACAAATCTGAGCACCAGTGTTTATGGAATTCAATGTAGCTAAGTGCGAAGTCGTTCACTTTGGTAGGAATAACAAGATGATGGATTACTGGGCTAATGGTAGGCTACTTGGTAGTGTGGATGAGCAGAGGGATCTTGGTGTCCATGTACACAGATCTCTGAAAGTTGCCACCCAGGTAAATAGTGCTGTGAGGAAGGCATATGGTGTACTGGGCTTTATTGGCAGAGGAATTGAGTTCCGGAGTCCTGAGGTCATGTTGCAGTTGTATAAGACTCTGGTGCGGCCTCATCTGGAGTATTGTGTGCAGTTTTGGTCGCCATACTATAGGAAGGATGTGGAAGCTTTAGAACGAGTGCAGAGGAGGTTTACCAGGATGTTGCCTGGAATGGTAGGAAAATCTTATGAGGAAAGGCTGAGGCACTTGGGGCTGTTCTCATTGGAGAAGAGAAGGTTTAGGGGAGATCTGATAGAAGTGTATAAGATGATTAGGGGTTTAGATAGGGTAGATACTAAGAACATTTTACCGCTAATGGAGTCAGGTGTTACTAGGGGACATAGCTTTAAATTAAGGGGTGGTAGGTATAGGACAGATGTTAGGGGTAGATTCTTCACACAGCGGGTTGTGAGTTCATGGAATGCCCTGCCCGTATCAGTGGTGAACTCTCCTTCTTTATGGTCATTTAAGCGGGCATTGGATAGGCATTTGGAAGTTATTGGGCTAGTATAGGTTAGGTAGGATTCGGTCGGCGCAACATCGAGGGCCGAAGGGCCTGTACTGCGCTGTATCCTTCTATGTTCTATGTTCTATGTTTCTCTTTTTAAAAGTACTGACACATGCACACGTTTGATGACCAACAGAACAACAAAATCTCGGCAGAGCATTATATTAGAAGAACTGTGCCCAAATATTGATTGAACTCATGATGAAAGGAAACATTAGTGATTGTTCCAAATATCATTCAACTTATGGAGCTATTCTGTACTTATAAGCTACTGGTAATGGGATCACTTCCTGGAATAGGTGAGTTTGCTGAATTGCCTTTACTTCAGGCAGTGGGGCAATTCCAGTGAATCCTCAACAGGAATCCTCCATGAGTGGCAAAAAAGACTGAGGAATGTTCAGCTCACGCACATTGCTGGGGAGAGGAACACGGAGAGGGAGGGAGCAACAGGCTGTTCCTTCTCAGGAAAAATACATTTCCTGCCTCTCTGAGTTGAATTACGCAACAACATTACCCAGCCCCAAACTGCACCATACGATGTTTCTTTGGACAGTGTTTGAACTGTACGACTCCGTTGCATTCCCTTCTCCGTGTAGGTACATCATTGCTGCTGTCATATGCAGAGCCAATACTTTCTTAACAAATAGCCCCATTAGATTTGAAGATGTGTTTACATGTTCTGTTATCTTTTAAAATACAACTTTTAATATCTTCATAATATCTGTATTTAAGTTAATACATCTTCCTCTTAAATTACTTCCCCAGTCTATTCACCCATACAAGATGAAATATTCATCAGATTTTCACCAGCTTAAAAACTTATATGGTCAATAAGAACATTTCTCATTCTCAGGCCTAAACATCTAATTGTACATAACATAATGCCTTCATCCCAAGAGTGAGTAAAGAGAAACATCTTTGAAAAGTTTAAAAACACTTTGTTTTTCACTTCAGTGGAATTACAACCACACACAGTACATCAGATGTCCTCTCAGCAACGGCTTGTACAGATGCAGTTAAACATCCTTAAGATCGGACCAAAACTCTTTGCAAGAGTATCATTGCATTTATTTTCCAAATCACATGCTGCATCTACAGACTAACATGATTTGATTTATATACCAGTACACAGGAATCCCTTTGGAGCACCGAGGTCTGCATTCTGCCTCCAGTTACATAGTTTATGTTGTTTTTTGGGGTGTAGGTGTTGCTCGCTGATCTGTAGGTTTGATATCCAGACGTTTCATTACCTGGCTAGGTAACATCATCAGTGGCGAACTCCAGGTGAAGCGAAGCTGTTGTCTCCTGCTTTTTATTTTTTATGATTGTCCTGGATAGGGTTCCTGGGGTTTGTGGTGATGTCATTTCTTGTTCGTTTTCTGAGGGGTTGATAAATGATATCTAGATCTATGTGTTTGTTTATGGCGTTGTGGTTGGAGTGCCAGGACTCTTGGAGTTCGGTGGCATGTCTTTGCTTAGCCTGTCCCAGGATAGATGTGTTGTCCCAGTCGAAATGGTGTTTTTTTTTCTCCATGTGTAGTGCTACGAGGGTTGGGTCTTTTTGGTGTTCGTGTATCTTGGTGGATAACTTTCTTCCTGTTTGTCCTATGTAGTGTTTGTTGCAGTGCTTGCATGGAATTTTGTAGACGACGTTGGTTTTGACCATGGGTTGTACTGGGTCTTTTAAGTTTGTTAGTTTTTGTTTAAGAGTGTTGGTGGGTTAATGCTTCCTTCAAAACACAAACTCCCCGTCACCGACTTTGTGCCATTCTTTTTGCTGAAGGTTTGCTCACGACCCTCCCCTGTCTGTATCCCATTGCAGACACCGTGTCACCACTTGACATCTTATGGAATGACTATTCTGGTGTCTGAGCAAATTGAGCTTCAGTCCATTCAACCCCTTCATCCAAATCAGTAATCTAGATTTCAATCTGTTGATGACCCCACACTGATCCCCGAGGAATTCCACTAGTTACAGCTTTCCAACCTGAAAATAATTAATTATCTCTAATCTGTATTTTATGGTAGCTGACCAGGCCTTCCCTGTTCCTGTGTACCTGCCCAGAAAGGTTGCATGGCCTCCTGCTGTGCTGTGTAGCTGAGTGTCGAATTGTTTCTGATCTCAGTGATCCTCCTTCAGGCCATTTGTTGTCAGATGATCAGGTGGAGTTCGTACCATCAATGATCCTGATCCCTGAGAGTTTAAAAATGAGCGCAGAATATAGACTGATATTTAGGGGGTTCGCTACCCTGACAGAAATGTGGTCTTTCAGATGCAGCAATGGAACTATTCTGCAATATCAGTCACGTGCTCAATTTTCACCAGACAGACACTGAGGAAGAGGGGATATTTCCTATTGGCCTGATTAACATGCGTCCCCTTAACAACACAACCAATAATCTTAACCATTAATTTCATTTTTATCTGTTGGTGATGGTTGAAAAATTGTCGCAGTCACTACACATCAAAATAAACTATTGTCTTTGAGAGGTGACCTTATAGATGATTATAAAATGACGAGGGGCATGGACATGGTAAATAGACAAGGTATTTTCCCTTGGGTAATGGAGTCCAGAACTAGGGGGCATAGGTTTAAGGTGAGAGGGGAAAGATATCAAAGGAACCTAAGGTGCAACTTGTTCACACAAAGTATGGTGTCTGTATGGAATGAGCTGCCAGAGGAAGTGATGGAGGCTGGTGTGATTACAATATTTAACGTCATCCAGGTGAGTATATGGAAAAGAATGTTTCAGAGGGATGTGGGTGAAATGCTGGCAAATGAGACTAAATTACTGTAGGATATTTGGTTGCCACAGATGAGTTGGACCAAAGAGTCTGTTTCCCTGATGTATATCTCTATTACACTATGACTGAATCCTTCATTCTATTCCTGTGTATCTCCTTAGAGGGGCAGAATGGGCTCCTCCTGCCTCATTGCAGCGATACTGACTGACTGAATGAGGTCTTCCTCTCCCTCGGGAACAGGCTCAAGGGGTGCAGTGAGAAACAACATATGAGATAAGAGCTCCAGCCGGCCTATCAGTTTATAAAGATTATGGCTGGTCTGTTTGTGGCTGAAAACTCTTTTCCTGTCTTTTGCCAATAAACACTGACTCTCCTGTCCAACAAAGGTCAGTCAAGATCAGCCATGAATATCTTCAATGGTCCAGTCTTCACTATTCCCTAGGGATGAGAATATCACAGAGAGCACAACCCTAAGGAGACAGAAACATCCTTATCTCAATCTTAAATGGGGGAACCTCTAAATTTAAAACTGTATGCACTTCACAGCAAGTCAGGTTCTCTTTTTTGAGACATGAGGGGACAATGAATAGGAAAGAAATGGACCATTCAGCCCCTCAAACCTATCCCACATTCCCATTGACTCTGTTCAGTAAAGTGTTTATCAAACTCAGCCACAATGCTCTCTTGGCTAGACATTTCCGTTAGTGTAAACCACAAAGCGTACAAAATTGGTGCTTAACTAGAGTGTTTGGTCCATCGAGTCTGATCAGCTGTTCGATCATGGCTGACATGTTTCGCAACAAAATTCTCCCGCCTTACCTCTGTAATGCTTGATCCACTTATCAATCAAATCATATCTATCTTTGCCTTAAACACAGAACTGTGTCTGTGTCTCTGTATGTCTGTATGTGTGTGTGTGTGTTTCTGCTTATGGGCGGGATACAGAGGGTGGTGGAGGAGGGTTGTCATTTGGACTGGAGGCTTGTGACCAGCGGCGCTCCACAGGGATTGGTGCTGGGTACACTTTTCATTGTCATTTATATCAATGATTTAGATGTAAATAACAGAAGGTATCGTGAGCATGTTTATGGATGATACCAAGATTTGTTATGTCATGGAAGGTGAAGAAGGAAGAGATCACAATTAATTGCAGCAATGAAGCAACGTTTGGTCCAACTCATTCGTGCCAACCAGATGTCATAAATTAACTTTTTTTCGTTTTTCAGCAGTAGTTCTATATCCTTCTAACTCCTTCTAATTCATGTCCCTATCTAGATGCCTTTTAAATGTTGTAATTGCACCAGCCTCCACCAGTTCCTCTGGCAGCTCATTGCATTCATGCATCACCCTCTGTCAATCTTACCTTAAATATATGTCCTCCAGTTGTGGACTTCGCTACACTGGGATAAAGACCCTGTCTATTCACACTATCCATGGTCTTCATGATTTTGTAAAGTGCTAGAATGTGCAAATGTGACTCCAATCAACACGAACGGTTGTGCTTTCAATCCTCCCGGGCCTAAATTTTGAAATTTAATACTGACACCTCTTTCTTCTGCATCAAATCATAGTTCTAAAACCATTTTAATCAACTTGTTCAGCCATATTTTGAAACACCTCTGTGGGATTTGAATCTAGACTTTTGGGCTCAGAGGTAGAGACACCACAACCATTTGGCAACAATCCCTAAAGCTGCAACATTTTTCACCTGTGTGTTTGTTCATCAGACTGTTTTGAAATACTGTGACATACCTCCTTGACAGGCAGGACTTGAATCTCGACCTTCTGTTCCAGAGTGAGAAACACGACCACGCAAGTTCAGGTATTGGAATCTAACCCAGAGCTCCAGCTCAGAGGCATGGGCGTTACCTATTTCACAAGAATTAAACCATGCCCAGATTTTGGGTGACATTTTAAATGTCAGCTTTCAACTCGTTGTGGATTCATTAAAATTTGGTTCACTTTTACTGAATTACACAATTAAACGAATTACATTGTTTAACCGATGAAAGGTACTCACCTCAAATATAGTTGTGGTTTCGTTCGCCGATCTGGGAATTTGTGTTGCAGACGTTTCGTCCCCTGTCTAAGTGACACCATTAGTTCTTGGGAGTCGCTGTGAAGCGCCTCTATGATGTTTCCTCCGGCATTTATAGTGATTTGTATCTGCTGCTTCCGGACGTCAGTTCCAGCTCTCTGATGTAGTGGCCGATATATTGGGTCCAGATCTATGTGCTGATTGATTGAATCTGTGGATGAGTGCCATGCCTCTAGGAATTCCCTGGCTGTCCTCTGTTTGGCTTGTCCTATAATAGTAGTGCTTTCCCAGTCGAACTCATGTTGGTTGTCATCTGCGTGTGTGGCTACTAAGGATAGCTGGTCATGTCGTTTCGTGGTTAGTTGGTGTTCATGGATGCGGATCGTTAGCAGTCTTCCTGTTTGTCCTATGTAGTGTTTTGTGCCGTCCTTGCATGGGATTTTGTACACTACATTGGTTTTACTCATTCTGGGTATTGGGTCCTTCGTCCTGGTGAGTTGTTCTCTGAGAGTGGCTGTTGGTTTGTGTGCTGTTATGAGTCCGAGTGGTCGCAGAAGACTGGCTGTCAGTTCAGAAATGTTCTTGATGTATGGTGTGGCTAGTCCTTATTCCGTTGTGGCATGTCCTCATTGCGTTGTCTTTCCCTTAGGCATCTGTTGATGAAATTGTGGGGGTATCTGTTTTTGGCGAATATATTGTGTAGGTGTTCTTCATCCTCTTTGTGCAGTTCTGGTGTACTGCAGTGTGTTGTGGCCCTTTTGAACAGTGTCTTGATGCAACTTCTTTTGTGTGTGTTGGGGTAGTTGTTTTCGTAGTTTAGGACTTGGTCTGTGTGTGTGGCTTTCATGTATACCTTTGTGGTGAATTTTCCATTCAGTGTTCTCTGTACAATCACGTCTAGGAATGGGACTTGGTTGTCCTTTTCTTCCTCTCCAGTGAATCGATTCCTGTGGCGTTGATGATCCTGTGTGTGTTCTCTATTTCTGTGTTTTTAATGATTACAAAGGAATCATCTACATATCTGACCCAGAGTTTGGGTTGAATTTGCGGTAAGACTGTTTGTTCTAACCTTCTGCTATGAGTACAGAGATGGGTGAGCTCATGGGTGTGCCGTTGACTTGTCCATATATTTGGTTGTTGAATGTGACGTGTGTTATAAGGCACAGACCCAGTAATTGGAGTATGCAGTCTTTGTTGATAGGTTCCCCGTCTTGTTGTCGTTCTGTATGTCCAGCAGGTTGGCTATTGTTTCTCTGGCTAGGGCTTTGTCGATAGAGGTGAACAGTGCTGTTGCATCGAATGAGACCATAGTTTCTTCCTTGTCTATGACACTCTGTACTGTCAACACAGGAAGTCTTGGATATCATCAGGAATATACACATAGACAGGTGGCTTTGCTTGTAATGCTGGTGCTGGTGGGGAGGGTGGATATGGTGAGGTGGTCGGAGGTAGTCAGTCAGCAGTGATGTGTTCATGCAATGTTGTTAGTGTAGGGGGGAGTAGTGGAGGGTGAGAGAAAGAGAGAGAGGGTGGGGGTACAGAGAAGGCGATGCAGTGAGAGTTGGAGCATGAGCCTTGTTCGGGAGTTGGTGCTATAACAGATATACAGTGAGGGTGGGGAACAAAGAGAATACAGTGCCCCTTATCCTGACAGAACGGGGAAGGTTATTGATGCTTGTCCTGTATTGCTGGACATTTCCTCAGACCGCAGATACTGCAATGAGCTGGGTGGTGAGCTCAGACCATGCTCGGTGGGTCTGGTGGTGTGGGCTCCTCTGGGAAGAGAATGGACCTCCTCTGTACTAGCCCGTCAACCAGGACCTCCTTGCCCCTGTCGACAAACCATCGTACATTTGCCGCTTATCTGCCTTGGTCGGGGTAAACTGTGCAGGACAGCTTTGAACTGAGAAAGCACAACCGTGTGCCCTTTGGCCTTTTAAAGATGGCACGAATGCCAGCGATCATGTATTATCCAGGGATATGCGGGTAATGGTGAGTACCTCCAGCCATGATGGGTGGGAGAAACAGGCTGGCATTGAATGAGAGGGACAACATGGGGTGGGTGGGTAGTTAATGAGGTGAGTTCAATAAGATAGCACCAGGAAACTAGCTCGACCTAGTGCACACAATCCCTCTGTCACACTCAATGAAAATGTCACCGAGACAAATTATTGTTCGATTCAGCCCAATGAATCGAAGTCTGTGCTGACCCTTCTCCAAGTTGCAAAGCTGCAGAACAATTGATTATCCAATACTCTCCATCCTCTGACCTCACAGCAATATCCCGTTCACCCATCATTTCTGGAAACACTGTCTTATGCTGCAGGATACTGTTGAAAAATTTGCATTGCAACATTCTGGAAGCTGGGAACATATCCATCCAGGGCATTGTCTCTCAATTTCGCCTTCTCTGTGTCCACCCCAAACTCCTCCCATTTGTTGGTATTTAAACTGATTCCCAGGCGAGCGCTCTCTGGCGGTCAAGTTCACACCCACAGCACTCCTTATCATGGCACAGTGTAGATATGGAGCTGTAAATGGATGGGAGCTGCACATTTTGTCATCCCAGCATGGGCTGCAAGGTTCTCCACGCTGGACAGTGATCTAAAACAGTATTACTGAGCAAAGTACTGAGGTGGTGGACACAGTTCCACACTCCAGTCACATATCTTACCTGGGTTTATAGATCAATGCACTGCTGTGGTCTGCAGACCTTTGCACTCTGAGGAGATTGTGGCTTTCATTGTACAGTACACCATCCCGGTCTGCACAGTGCTCCATGCTGAAAACATTTCTGAACAGGGTTTATAATTCAGTGCACTGCTATGGTCCGCCCAGTGTTCTACGGTGGAACGATTGCAGGGTTGTTTTCAGCAGTACACCAACATGGTCTGCACAGTGCTTCATGCTGAACAGATATCTCCTCCAGATTTATGGTGTCACAGCTGGTTCTTTCAGGTGGATTGAGAATGTGATATAACTAATCATTCCAGTCGATATGGCAATGCCTTTATTTTTATTATCATTCTTGTGATTGGACTTTCCAAATTCTGAATCCTCCGGCCAGTCTCATTTCCCAGTCTACTTGTATATTTTGGCAACTTGTCCCATGAGTAATTGTCTAGTTATAATGTGGATAACTGTCCTGTCTATTGCCCTGGTCTTTGATGTTACTCACCCTGGAGCATCGGGATTCACCGCAATAAACCTCAGTAAGGTCACTCCTCAGACTCAACGCTCAAGAGAACATAGCCCGAGCTCTCCGTGTAGCTCAACATCACCCGCTCCCTCAACAACAGCAGCATAGTTGTAAATCTTTACTGCATCCTTTCAAGTTTAACAACATCTTGTCTATAGCAGGGAGAACAGAATTCAAGGCAGTATTACAGAAGTGGCTGAATCTAGTGAGTTGGCGAAAGTGAATACTGCAGGTGCTGGAAAAGCCCCGCATGTCAGCCAGCATCCGATGCGCAGGAAAGGCAATGTTTCTGGCAAAAGTCCTATTCATGTTGAAGGGCATTTGCTCAAAACATCGATTTTCCTGCTCCTTGGATGCAGTCTGATCTCACCTCGTTTTCCAGCACCACACGCTGATCCTAGTGTATATCTCAGATGGCAATTTCGCCTCCCACATGGTCGACGATGCCCGGCAGCGCATCTTATCCACTTCCCACAGCTCTGCCTTTGAATCCCACCCCTCCTAATGCAACAGGAAAATAGCATCCCTGTTCCTCACCTTCCACCCCAACAAACCTCCAGATACAATATATTTTCACCCCCATTTGTGTCACCTATAAACAGATCCCACCACCAGAGATTTATTTTCCTCCCTGCCCCTATCTGCATTCAATAAAGACCGTTCCCTTCGTGACTACCTTATCAGATCAACATCCCCAACCAAAACATTCTACTCTCGCAGCTCCTTCCCCTACCACTGCAGGAATTGCAAAGCCTGCGTCCTCACCTCCCTCCCCCGCCCCTCACCTCCGCCCAAGGCTCCACAGGATCCTTCCATATCCATCGGAATTTTACCTGCATTTCCAGACACACCACCTACTGTACCCCTTGCACCCGATGTTGTCTCCTCCACATTGGGGAGACAGGACGCTAACTTGCAGCGCACTTCAGAGAACATCTCCAGGGCACCCGCACCAACCAACCCCACTGCCCCATGGCCGAACATTTCAGCACACGCTCACACTCCGCCAAGGTCCTGGACCTCCTCCACCACCACCCCCTAACCACCTTATGCCTGGAGGGAGAAAGCCCCATCTTCCACCTTGGGACCCTGCAACCACACGGGATCAATGTGGATTTCACTATTTTCCTCATTTTCCTTTCCCACACGTAGCCCCCAAGACCTGTCCTATCTGCCCATCTTCCCTCCCACCTTTCTGCTCCACCGTCCTCTCCGACATATCACATCCACCCCCAACTTCATCTACCTATGACATTCTCAGCTAACTTTCCACATTCCCATCCCCTTCCCATATATCTCTCAGCACCTTAGGGCTACAAGCCTCATTTCTGATGAAGGGCTGACACATTAAATGTGGATTCTTCTGGTCTTTGGATGCTGCCTGAAGGGTTGTGCTTTTCCAGCACCACATTCTCGACTTTGACCTCCAGCATCTGTCATCCTCACTTTCTCCCTTGGGTTAGTGTATCCAGAAATTTCCTCACCAGACATTTTATGCAGCTAGTCAGTTATTTTATCTCAGTCTCCTATTATAAACAGAATGGAAATTATATAGCCTTGCACAGCTCTGGAAATTCTCCCAGATACAAGAAAATGGTAAAAAGAAAGATTGAAAGCTTTATAGTCTGTTCATCCATTCCATCCAGACGGCGTAAATATTCCCTTTTATTATGATATGAAATGTGATGTAAGAAAGGGGTTAGCTGAGCCTGTTTGTTCAGTGACTGTGATTAATGTCAGCCTCCATGGATTGCAATTATTCCAGTGGAGGGTTTAATCTTTTACTGATAAATGGGCTCCGTCAACATGTTATTCCACAGTATGAGTGGGAACATCACCGACAGCACTAACAGGGATCAGTGGCTCCAGAGAGAGGGGCAAGAGAGATCAGCATCTGAGAACGTTCGACTGGAATATTCCAACAATGGATCAGAATATGAGAACGTTAGACTGGAATATTCCAACAATGGATCAGAATATGAGAACATTAGACTGGAATGTGACAACAATGGACAGGGATTTATCCAATTCTGTTTGGTATCTTTCTACATATTATGATCAGTTGTTGTTATCATGGCGGATCTATCATGCTTTTCACATTATTCAATATTTTTATTAACCTCTCCTGTCTATTGTTGGTGTCCCTGGTAAGTCTCATTGATCAGATAATTTCTCTATAAACCAGTTACGACTGCATTTCTGTTCCTTCATATAGTCTACACTTGTTGCCACCAAGTGTTCCTGGTGATACTTTGAATCCAGTTCAATTCCTCTCTCCCTCCTTGCATCTGGCTGTGTTACTCATGGGTGTCTATGCTAACCTACTCACTTTCAGATGTGAATCATGGTCTCTCTGCCCTTGTTATTTAAATATTGGGATTGTGGAAGTCATTGTCCTCTATTATGTTTTCAAACTCAATTTCCTTCCAGGGATTCCATCCCATCCCTGGCCAACATATTTATTTTCATTCATTTGTTGGACTTGCGTGTTGCTGGCTGCCCAGCATTGATAGCCCATTTTTATTTACCCTTGAGAAGGTGAGAGTGAGCTGCCTTCTTGAATCGCTGCAGTCCACTTGCTGTTGGTTGACCCACAATGCCAGTAGGGAGGGAATTCCAGTATTTTGACCCAACGACTGTGAAGGAACAGCAGTATATTTCCAAATCAGCATGGTGAGTGACTTGGGGTCGTTTGGGAGGTTATGGGGAGTGGGAGGTGGGGGTGGGGGGGGGGTGGGGAGGTTGGCGGTGGAAGGTGAAACATACACGTGGTGTTTGACACACAGACGAATCACAACTTTGGTGATCCCTTTGGCCATGAGCTGATTCCTGACACCATGCCCTGACCATTATTAACTATAACTGCTCACTGCTCCAGAATGTACTTCAGTGGCTTAACCCATCTGCTGTTTGAACCTTGAGCTGTGAAATACAGATTTAATGATGACAACAATCTGCTGCTGATACTCTCAGGTTGAAATCTGCAGAGACAAATCTCATTCGAAATCATCCCAAAATCCCATCCATCTGATATTCCTGTGCACGCTGATCTATATCGATATTATATCTGGCAATGCCTTTATTTTAATATTCTCAAACACTTTAACTCATCTGTCCATGAAACTTCCCCCAGTCTCTCTGTGACGATTATCCAAACTCCTGCCAGTTGTTCATATTCAACCTGGTTTCCTTCATGTGTATGTTTTCTCATTCAATGATTTTTGCATTGAACATCCAAATGCACCACACACACATGCATGACACACACACACGCAGGCACAAACACATGCACGTTTGCACACACGCATATGCACGCACACACCATCACTTTTACTAGTCCAATGGAGATGGAAATCCTCCCCTGCAAGACAGTAATCTGTTGTGTGTATCATTCCCATATGATAATAAAGTTTTGCAATACTCCCCATGCTGGGCAGATGGTGCAGTTTACTGACAAATACACTAACACAGTCTGCACAGCTGCTCATGCTGGGCTGTCATCTTGTCCCAGCTTACGTTGTTTGAAGTGAAATGTGAAGCAGATTCAGAATTTGATTGAACAAACCATTTCAACTCACCTGGAAATACCTTTATTCAATGTTCTCATTCTTGTAATTTTGCTCTTGAAGGATTCACTCATCCAGTTAGTCCCACTGCCCTGTCTTTTTCTCCATATTTCCACAACATATTCTCAGGTAATTAACTATCTGTTTCTGTCTTTAATGTGAATCGTTCTGTCCATCTGTACCTTTCCGTGGCCTTGGTTTCTAACTCCCTAGTATATCGACTGCTGGCATGGTGAACCTCAGAGACAATGAAATAGTGTGTATCAGGCTGTTGTTCACTTCCCGGCGTGTCCCATGTGGTGCTCCATGGACAGTGGGGTGTATGTCAGGCTGTTTGTATCCCTAGCCGAAAAGGTATCTGGGGAGTATAAGAAGGTGAACAAAGTATATGGGCTTGTGCCAGAAGCCGACAGACAGTGTTTCAGGAATCTAAAAAAGGGTCCTGGATTTAAACTAACATTGAGTCTGAAAGAAAAAAACAAAGTAAGTTTGAAAGGTGGGTAAGGGTATTAAAAGCAGAGCAAATCTATGACACTCTTAGAAAGGTTCTTATTTCGAAGGAGTTCAAAAGTTCACCTCCTGCAATAGTGAGAACTCATGCACAAGAGCAGAGAATTACATTGGCAAGCTTAGAAGCAGAAATGGCTGATGATTATGAGTTCATCCATAAATCAAAGTTTGGATTCCGTAATGGATTGAGAAGGATGTGTGAGAACTTCTTAAAACATACACTTGTGAGAGTAGGGTTACTGACATAGGCCAGGAGTAGCAGGAAAAGAGGTTATAGTATTAACAGGTACAGAGACATGTAATTCCTTGATGCTGAGAAATGAGGAGACATGTCATTCAGAAGGACTACTGGAGAGATGCAAAATGGTCCATGATGTAACGTGTGGTTGGTGTGTCCGGTGAAACCATCAATAGAAGTATTTCACAACTGGGAAGGAAACCTTGAGCTTGGTGTTATGTGTCACAATATTTCAGCATTTAACTTGCAAATAACGTGGCTGAGACAAATCTATATGAGAGTATAATGCCTAAACTTCTTTGAAGAAAGTTATGGAGAAAACATCTGGCCTGTTCAGATATAGGTTTTTATTGCTGCCATTCAGTTTGGAAGTTATACAGGTGACAGGACAAGAAACTGTACTTGCTGACAAGTTTTTCGAGACTTGGATGAAGAAAGACAGAGGCGTTCTGCGGCAGGACTGAACTGACTGAAATGGAATGGAGTTGTGATTGGTTGCATACTTACTGTCAATGACATATATATGTAATGTAGTCCACCAATAGAGTAAAAATAATGGGTTGCGTGTTAACCGTTCATTTTGTCAATGGGGGAGGTCTGACAATGCTGTCATTTTGAAAAGGTTATTTTCTTTTTGTTTTGTTTTAAGAGAGGTCTTAAATGCAAAGCTGTTGAATTGCCTACTGAAAACAGTTGAAGTAAATAACTTAGGAGGCCTTTCGGTTTTATTAAAACGGTGGTGACAATTAAAGGGCAGTGGCCAGCTCTCCCAGACCAGGTCATCTCATTTTGATTTTAGCTGTAGCATTCAGAAGCGGCTCGTGGTCCCAGGTGGGTTGGAAACTTCAATACATGATCCCAAGCTTATCCACTCTCTGAAAACTCTCTTGAAGTTGCTTTCTCCTGTATTGGAGAACTGCAGCTGAGGTTCTGTGTTTGAATGTACCTTTGCGTCAAGGAGCATGTTTATGGAATGTTCCTACATTAGCACAGTTAATGAGTAGAAGGCACTGTATCTATTGTTTGCATAAGTGTTCCAATTGAGAAGCTATCACGAATTGTTCATCTCTTTGATTGTGTTTTGATTGGAGCTTTTGAATGGATTACATATTACTTAACGTTGAGTGGGTTGACCAGTTGCAACACATCTGTAACGCACAGTTCACATGTACAGTTAAAATAAGGAAGAATTAGGGTCTAGGCTGCCTTTTTAAAATATTTTGAGGGGTCTGATCTGGTCCATAAGACTTGTAGCTGAAGGACTTCTGACTGACTCCTGTTATTGAAAAGATAGTGGAGGTGCTGGGGATAGTTTGCTGGAGGTTGTGCTGTGAGCTACCTCAGACATTCAGGGAGACCTGAGGATTTGGTGACCTAACTCTGGATGGAGCATGTGGACTGCAGTAACCGCGTCTGGGTCTGTAACATGAACAACAAATGGAGCAGAGGCTGCAGAGAGGGGAAGCTCTGAAACCATGGAGTGAGTGCTTGAGGGGAAAGGGATCTGCTGTATCTGTGTTTTCGACTGGACAAACACACACTCCCACTCTCCCTATCGGCACACACTCCCTAACAACCCCAAACACACTCACTCACACTCCCATCTCACATGTACACATGCATACTTTGCTCTGTCATATACATGCACACCCACACCCACTATGTCTTCATTCCGCGCACACGCACACACACACACACACTTCCCCTCAGTCTCTCTCACTTCAACACATTCTCTCATGAGTAATCACAGATGGAGATTAGATAAAGTAAATGTGAGGTACTGCATTTTTGGTAAAATGATCAAGCACATGACGTAAAACAAATAATTGTATGGTCCTAGGTAGTATTTTAGGTCATAGAGATCGAGGGATTGTGATACATAATTCTTTGAACTTTGTATCACACAACAAAAAAAGTGTTTTAGAACGCATTTAGCCCCTTTGCATTCGTCGCTAAGACATTTCACTATAGGTGTCGGTATTTCATATTGAGTTTGTACAGGGCACGATAAGGCATCTTTTGGAGTACTGGGTCCAGTTCTGATCACTCAGTAGGGGAAGGGCATTATTAAGCTTGTTAGAGTTAAAATATATTTACCGGAATGTTATTAAGAACGGACGGATTGGGGTATAAAGAGAGATTGAATTGGATCTTATTGTCTTGGAGGGCAGAAGATCCAAGGCTTACATTATAAAATCATGAGGGATATTGATAAGGTGAATGGCATGTTTCTGTTCCTTTGGACGGAGGAATTCAAAACCAGCGAGAATACTTTAAAGTGAGAAGAGAAAGATATGCAAAGTACATGCGGGGCAACTAAAAGAGATATTAGTGTGTGTAATGAACGTGCAAAAGAAGTGTCGGGTGCAGGTACAGTTGGAACATTTGAAAGATTCTTGGGTAGGTACAAAAATAGGAAAGGTTTAGAAGGATATGGGCCAAACTCAGGCTGGTAGCATTAGTTGAACAAAATGTGTGGTTCCATGTTGTTCGATTCTGTGACTATGATTCTTTTACCTTTCATATAAAAAAAAGTTTAATGACTTTCCAATATCTGAGTCAAAATGAATACTTATTTTTAAAAATGAATTCCCTAGCTTTAGTCACCCAACCAAGAGACATGTCCATCAGGTATTCACCTGATGCACGGTTTTCAAGATCTTGTTTAGTACAATAGTAAAAACACTTACACTGAGACCTAAAATGCATATCCTTCATAATACAAAGCCTTCAACTCAGAAACAATAAAGTGAAGTATCTTTGGAAGTTTCTAAATGTAATGAATCTTTTTTTTTTCCAGAAACCAAAAGCACGTTGGATAACAGATATAAACCCTGGAGCATTCCACTGGTTTCAGTTTTTCAACCTGAAAATCAATATAAAATTCTACACACAACTTCCTGTTGTAAATCAGGAACAAAAACAGAATTTCATGGAAAATCTCAGAAGATCTGGCAACTTCTGTGAAGTGAAATCAAAGTTAACATTTTGGGTCTGAATGGTGCCCTTCCTCAGTTTGAATATTTCTTTTTGTCAGTTTACGATTCAAAACAGTTTACATTGCATCAGGCATGATCTCAGCGATGCCCTGTACTAACGCAGTGAAACATTTCTACGATTAAACCCGATACCGTTAGCAGCATCATTCCATTTACTTTCCTAATCATATGCTACACATGGTGACTAACTTTACATGATTCATACAGCAGTACTCACAAATCCTTGTGTGTCACTGAGTTCCAAAATCTCTCACCATTTAAACAGTTACTGATTTTATATCCTTCTTCCAAAATACCCACTCTAATAATCCACATTAAACAGCTTCTGCTGAAGATTTTCGCATTAAACCACCCCTGTCTGTATCCCATTGCTGACTCCCTGCGTCCGGTTGACAAAGCATTGAATGACTATCTTGATAAATTACCTCATATAGCTTCAATCCATCAGGTCATCCAAATATCTGTAAGTAGTGGAGTACCTCAGAGATTAATATTTATCAGTTTTCCAACCTGCAAACCAATATTAATCTCGAAGTACTACTTCCTGTTATATTCAGGAGTCTGTTGTGCTTGTTCAGCACCTAAGACTGTTTGAATGGCCTCGTCCTGTGCTGTGTAGCGTGCACTGAAGGGCTGAGTACCATTACCTCGATTCTGTCTAACTCCTTAGAGGGGCAGAATGGTCTCCCGCTGTCTTATTGCCTTACTGGCTGAACGTGGTCTTTCTCTCCCTCTGTTACAGCATTGAGGAGTGAATTGAGAGAACAACACAGAGGGTAGGATCATCAGTTGGCCAATCGCCCCCTCAGGCCTACTGCAACTTTCAGAATGCTCTTGGCTGATATGATAGTGTCTGAGCATCCTTTTCCTGTCTGATCCCATTAAACACTGACCCTGTTGTCCATCAAGGGTCAGTTTAGCTCAGTCTTGAATACCTTCAACAACCCAGTCTTCACTGTTCCCTGGGGATGACAAAATCACCAAGGAAAAAAAAAAGATCCTTAACTCAGTCCTAATTAGACGGCGCTTGTTTTATAATATACTCGACTAGATTAGATTAAATTAGATCTCTACAGTGTGGAAACGGGCATTTCGGCCCATCCAGTCCACACCGACCCTCTGAACAGTAACCCATCCAGACGCATTTCCCTCTGATGAATGCACCTAACACTATGGCAATTTAACATGGCCAATTCACCTGACCTGCACATCTTTGGACTGTGGGAGGAAACCGGAGCACCCAGAGGAAACCCACGTAGACACTGGGAGAATGTTCAAAATGTGTCAACCTCACAAACCAATCGCCACTGCTCTTGATGAACAGGAAATGACAATAACATGTAGGAATAGACTAAAACCATTCAGCCTTCCAAACATGCCCCACATTACCACTGACTATATTTTGGTTAAATATGTATCAAAGCCAGTCTGCACAGCACCCTCACAAAGTCATCTCCAGATATCAAAGGATCGTAAGAAACGTGAACAGAATTAGTTCCATCTAATCTGCTCTGCTGCATGATCATGGCCTGTTTGTTTCTCAACCACATACTCTTCACTTCTCCCCATCACCCTTGATTCACTTATTAATCAAAAGTTTATCAAAAGACGCTATTGTGTTACTGTGTTTGCATGCTTGTTCATATATGTGTGTCTGTATGTGTGTTTGTGCATGTGTCTGCTATAGATTTAAGAAATTATTTTATCCTGGGTTCTTTTAAAGTTAAGTTTTCAGGCAGAGTTACTGATGAATCTTCCAGAGCAACTGGAGTAAATAGTTTGTGAGGCCTTAGTTTTTTAAAAAAAAGTTGGAACAATAGAAGCAGCCTCAATGAGTACAGTCACGGTCTCAAAAAAGCAGGGCGTATAATCGGCAGTTTGCAGCAGTTGTAGCCGGGGTCTCACTAGAGTTGAACACTGTACTACATGTCGCTGGCTGCTACTCTCTCTGAATTTTCCTTTCTGGTTTGCAGGAATTGCATGTCCTGCAGTTTGTTTTTCTGAATTTTGTGCCCAGGATGTGTTTATGAGCTGTTCCCACATTGGAAAAGTTACTGTTTAGTAGCAAAATAATTCTTTAAGTTTTGCTAAATTTTCCAATCGGGTTGTTATTCCACGTTCATCTTTCTTTGATTATATTTTTACTGTAGTATTCAAATAAACTGTGATTTGCCTAACTTCAATTAGTTTGATCAATTGAATTGGACCTGGAACACGGCACCTTACCTTTAAAATAAGAAAACGTTAGAGTCCACGCTAACTTCTTCATCTATTTTGAGAGTCCTGATCTGACCTGAAACATCGTGTCATGGGATCTCTCGTTTTGGGGACAGGCGATTAATTGAAATGGGGGTAATACCTTTTTTCCTCGTGTGTTTAAAATGATGTAATATCGCCCTGCGCTGGTTCACCAACGCCACTGTGCAAGCAGTAGGCTTCATAGAAACCATTCAGTCCATCTACTTCACACTGACCTGCCATAGAATGTCGCACGATCACTTCCATCTATGTAACCCTGCGTTTCACGTGGCTAATCCATCTAAGCTGGGCATTCTGGGCAACTTAGCATGGCCAATCCGTCTAACCTGCACATCTTTGAATGACAGACGGAAGGTAGAGAACTCATCAAATGATCTTGTCTCCTTCCACCAATGGTTCACTGAAGACAACTGCTGTAGAAACACTCCTTGATATGTACACTGTCTGTCATTAATACCTCCCAAAGACAAATTAATTCCACATTGCAAAGGGAGCCCAGACGTTTCTCCATATAAGCCCCAGTACAACTGCAATCCTCTCGGCATCCCTCTAGAGAGAGACTGCGTGTGTGTGTGTGTAGGTGTTGGTGTGTGTGTCTGTGTGTATTCTTATTGATGTCGCTGTCAGTTTGTATGATGCTGTGACCTGCTGCCCTCCCTCTCTGACTGAATTCCAAACGGTTTTCACCCTCCATCACTGTCTGTGCCATGGAGTGGAGAGGCCAGCACAATGTAGAATTCTATCATATTAAGCAATGCAGAGAACATCAGACTAGTCCCACACGGGGATACACACAAACGCTAATACAC
The DNA here is from genome assembly GCF_020745735.1 of Hemiscyllium ocellatum. Taxonomy (NCBI): domain Eukaryota; kingdom Metazoa; phylum Chordata; class Chondrichthyes; order Orectolobiformes; family Hemiscylliidae; genus Hemiscyllium; species Hemiscyllium ocellatum. The sequence goes on along the minus strand of NC_083444.1, from coordinate 33,733,584 downwards.
ACAGTTACATGCATACATGCAGATGCCGACATATGAATAAATGAGCTCGCGCATACACAGACAGACACACACACAGACACACAGATACACTGGCATGAGACAAACATGGTAGTCGATGGGTATTTCTCTTTCTCTGTGGCAAATTCTCACTATTTCACCCACTCCGTAAGATGGGCAACATTGTTTCCATTTCTCTGTTTGCAGCATGTCACTTTTTTTCTCTGGGTCTTTGGGATTTGTGTTGTTATTTCTGTGCTGGTAAAGCACAGCAGGTCAGGCAACATCCGAAGACAAGGAAAATTGACAATACAGGCATTAGACCTTCATCATCCCTGTCTGTAATCCCGATTCGTACCTGACCTGCTGTGCTTTTCCAGCACCACACTCTCGGCTTTGATGTCCAACATCTGCAGTCATTACTTTCTGACCTGCTGTACTTTTCCAGCACTATATTCACGTTCAGTTATTTTGACTGGAGTCTGACACTATGACAACTTGCTGATGTCACCAAACCTGGACGAATTGTAAACTGTGCAGAGGACGAAGTGCAACAACAACAGGACAATGCTAACTTGGTGTAGAGTTCAGCTACATTTCATACGACGATCAATGCAGGACAGTGTGAGGTAATACACTTTGGAAGGAAAGCAGGCTGTATCGTTATTAACGGGGTGCAGGAACAGAAGGACATGGGTGTATTTGATCACAGATTATTGAATATGTCAGGACTAGTGGGGAGAGCAGTTCCTATCACAGATTGTTTCAGTATCTGAGCTGTTTACAGGGGGAGGTGTAGGAGGGAGCCTCCGTACTCCCTTCCTGGGAGGTCGTGGTGACGATGTGTTGTGAGCCCACCCTCCTGCCCACCGAGACCGTGGGGATTCCATTTGTACCAGCTCGACACAAAAGAGAGATGGCATCAGGACCACGGCTTTTGAGTTGTTCCGGGGGAAATGGAGCGGAACTAACACTGGGTTTAACGTGAGAATTACCCTTCACTGAACATTCCTCCTTACTTGGTTGGTGGGTCGTGGATGCTTCAGAATCTCTACACGAGACATCCCTGTCCACTTTGGCTCGTACCAGGGTCCTCCCCATGTGTCAGGGGAGGGGTCTAAGGGAACAGAGATCCGGCACTCCATCACCCGACCTGGCCTTTCCTGTCCTATTCCAGACTGTTCTTCCTGGATTGGGGGAAAGGGAGTGAGTGAGTAAGTGTGGGGCCTGCTGATAACACTGCTCTAGGTGGGGGGTCGGAATGAAGAGGTTTTCGGTGTGGGGTCTATCCACCGCGTTGTACACATGCAGCATTATTGTTGTAGGGGTATACTGGAGATGAGAGAAGCAGAGAGAGAGACAGAGAGAGGGAAGGTGCTGCATGCAGTAGTGAGAGTGATGGCGCATGAGCCTTGTTCGGGGGTAGGTGCTATAACAGATATATAGTGAGTGTGAGGGGGCAAAGAGAATACAGTGACCCTTATCCTGACAGAGTGGGGAAAGTTATTGATGCTTGTCCTGTAATGCTTTAGACTGCAGATTCTACACTGAGCTGGGTGATGAGTTCAGACCATGCTCGGTTGTTCTGGTGGTATTGTGCCTCTGGGAAGAGAACGGTCCTTCTCTGTACTAGCCCATTCACCAGGACCTCCGTGCCCTTGTCGATAAGCCGTGGTGTAATTGCCCCTTATCTGCCATGCTCGGGGTAAACTGTTGAGGGCAGCTCCTAACTGAGAAAGGTCAGCTGTGTGCTCCTTGGCCTTTTAAAGATGGCACCAATGCCAGGGATCACGGGCTATCCAGGGACATCGGGCGATGGCGAGTACCTCCAGCCATGTTGGTTGGTAAAATCGGCTGGTATTGAATGAGAGGGACACCATGGGGTGGGGTGGGTAGGTAATGAAGTGAGTTAGGTAAGTTAGCACCAGGAAACTAGCTCAGCCTCGTGTAGACGATATCTCTGTCACACTCAACGAACATGGCACTGAGACAAATTATTATTAGATTCAGCCCAATGGGTCGAAGTCTGTGCTGACCCTACTCCCAGTTACAAAGCTGCAGAACAAATGTTATTCCAAAACTCTTCTGAAATCACATCAATATCCTGTTCACCCATCATTCCTGGAAGCACTGGCTCATGTTACGGATACTGTCGAAATGTCGACGTTCCAGCATTCTGGAACCTGTGATCACATCCTTCCATTACATTTTCTTTCATTCTCTCCCTCTCTGTCTATATCACAAACCTCTCCCATGTGTTGTTATTTAAACTGATTGCCCCTGCCATCTCTCTTTGACCATGATTTTCACACCCACTGCACCCCTTGGCGTGGCACAAGGGATATTTGGAGCTGTAAATAGATGGGAACTGCACATCCTGTCACTTTTGGCATGGGTTGCAAGTTTCCCCACACTGGGCAGGATCTAGTACACTGTTACTGAGCAATGCACTGGGGTGGTGGACACAGGTCCATACCCTGGTCACATATATCATCTGTGTGTAAAGATCCATGCACTGCTGTGATGTGCATATCTTTCTACCCTGGGTAGATTGGGGATTGTATTGTACAGTACACCAGTCCGGTCTGCATAGTATTCCCTGATGAACAAATATCTCATTTGGGTTTATAGATCAATGCACTACTGAGGTCTGCACAGTTATCCACTCTGGACCGATTACAGGGTTGTGTTCAGCAATACATGAGCCTGGTCTGCGTAGTGCTCCATGCCGAATAGATATCTCGTCTGGGTTTATGTTGACTGGGCTGGTTCTCTGAGATTGATTGAGAATGTGATATAACTAATGATTTATGGCAAGGGCTTTACTTTTGTTCTCATTCTTGTGATTGGACCTTCCAAATTCTGAATCCTCCAGCCAATCCCATTCTTCAGTCGACCTCCATTGTTCAGTAACTTGTTTTCCCCTGAGTAATTGTCCAGTTCTAATGTGAGTAAATCTGTTCTTTCTATTTCCCTGGCCTTTGGCATTGCTAACTCTGGAGCATCGGGATGCACCATGATAAAATTAAGGTCACTCCTCAGACTCAGCCCTCCAGGGTTTATAGCCCCAGCTGATACATATTCTACGTGTAGCTCAACATCACCCCCTCCTAACACCAGCAGCATACTTGGAAAACTTTTCTGCATTCTTTCAAGTTTAACAACATCTTTCCTGCAGCAGAGAGAACAGAACTCAAGGCAGTTTTACAGAAGTCGCTGAATCTAGTGTGTAGGCGAAAATGACGATTGCAGATACTGAAGATTAATGTCGATAATGTGGTGCTGGTAAAACACAACAGGTCAGGCAGTATCTGAGGAGCAAGAAAATTAATGTTTAAGAAAAAAAAGCGATCTCAAATGCTGCCTGACTTGCTGTGTTTTTCCAGTACTGCACTCAAACCCAGTGTATATCTCAGATGGCCTCATTCTTCAAAGACTGCAATTTCCCACCCCACCCCCAACTTGGTTGATGCCCTCCAGTGCATCTTATCCACTTCCCATACCTCCACCCTCCAAACGCAACAGGGAAAGAACACCCTGTTCCTCATCTTCCACATCACCAAACTTCCAGATACAATTCATTATCCTCCCCCATCTGTGCCGCCTACAAACAGACTCCACCACCAAAAATGTATTTCCCTCCCCACCCCTTTCTGTGCTCCATAAAGAACATTCCTGGTGAGACTCCCTTGTCGGGTCCATGCCACCCATCAACTAACCCTCCACTCCCAGCACCTTCCCCTGGCACAGTAGGAGTTGTAAAACCTGCACCTTCACTTCCCCACTCACCTCCATCCAAGACCCCAGAGGAACCTTTCACATCCACCGGATTTTTACCTGCAATTCCACACATGTCACCTACTGTCGCCGTTGCTCCCGATATTGTCTCCTCTACATTGGGGAGACAGGGTGCCAACTTGCAGAACACTCTAGATAAAATCTGTGGAACACACGCACCAACCAATCAGACCTTGCAATGGCTGAACACTTTAACTCTCCCTCCCACTCCGCCAAGGACCTGTGCTCTCGCCACCACCACTCCTTAACCACCCGACATCTGGAGGAAGAAAGTTCATCTTCCGCCTTGGGACCCTGCAACCACATGGGATCAAGGGAGATATCACCAGTTTTCGCATTTCCCATCCCTCCACCTTATACCAAATCTAAACATCCAACTCAGCACGGCCCTGTTGATGTGTCCTACATGTCCATCTTCCTTCCCACCTATCCGATCGACCCTCCTCTCCGACATATCAATCCAACCCTAACTTCATCGACCTATCACATTCTCAGCTACCTTCCCCATCCACATCACCCTCTTATTTATCTTTCAGCCACCTTGGCCTCAAGCCTCGTGCGTAATGAAAGGTTTACACACGAAATGTTGATTCTTCTGCTCCTCGAATGCTGCCTGACCGGCTCTCATTTCCAGCATCACATTCCCGACTCTGATCTCCAGTATCTGCAGTTTCTCCCTTGTGTTAGTGTATGCAGAAATTTCCCCACGAGACATCTGACGCAGTTAGTCTGATATTTTATCCCTGGCTCATTTTACAAACAGAGTGAGAAATGCACAATCCTGCAGTTCTCTTACCATACCCATACATTCAAGGAAATATATTAAAAATTGAACGATTAATAGTCCATCCATCAGTAAGCCTCATCCATTCCATCCAGTCTGAGTAAATATTTCCTTTTATTGTGATATGCAATGTAATGTAAGGAAATGGTTAACTGAACCTGTTTGTTCAGTGACTGTGATTAATGTCAGTCTCTACGGATTGTAATTATCCAGTTGAGGGTTTCCACTTTCTAATCATAAATGGGCTCCATTCAATGTGTTATCACATAGTATGAATGGGAGCATCAACAACAGCACGAACAGAGATCAGTGGATCCAGAGTGAAAGCGAGGAGAGATCAGAATCTGAGAACATTAGACTGGAAAGTTCCAAAAATGGATCAGAATCTGAGAACATTAGGCTGGAATGTCCATACATTGGACAAGAGTTTATCCTATTTGGTTTGGTATCTTTCGACCAATTCTGTTTGATTGTCATTATCATCGTGGCTCTATTATGCACTTCGCATCATTCAATATTTTTATCATCCTCTCCTATCTATTGTTGGTGTTCCTGGTAAGTCTCATCGTCCAGATTTTTTTTTCTATAAACCAGTTCCAACTACATTTCTGTTGCTTCATATAGTCAAAACCTCTTTCAACCAATAGTGTTCCTGTTGATACTTTGAATCCAGTTCAATTCCAGTCTCCCTCCTTGCATCTGGCTGTATTATCCATGGGACTCTACGTTGACCTACTCAGTTTCAGATGCGAACCAGTGTCTCTCTGAGCTTGTTATTTAAACATTGGAAGTGTGGAGGTCATTGCCCTCTACTACGTTTGCAAACTCTATTTCCTTCCTGGGATTCCATCCCATCCCGAGCCAATATACTTTATTTTCATTCATTTCTTGGACTTGAGCATCGCTGGCTGGCCAGCATCAATAGCCTATCCCTATTTACTCTTGAGACGGTGGTCGTAAGCTGCCCTCTTGAATTGCTACATTGGACTTCCTATCAGTTGACTCATAATGTCGTTAGAGAAGGAATTCCAGGATTTTGAACCAGGAACTGTGAAGGCACAGCGATATATTTCCAATCAGGGTAGCGAGTGGAACTTGCAGGTGATGCTTGAAACAGATGAATCACAACTTTGATGATCCCTTTGGCCATGAGCTGATTTTTGACAACATGCCCTGACCATTGTTGACTTTAACAACTCACTGCTCCTTAATATACTTCGGTGGCTTGACTCATCTGATGTTTGAACCTTGAGCTGTGAAATACAGACTTAATGATGACAACAATGTGCTGCTGACACTCTCAGGTTGAAACCTGCATAAACAAATCTGATTAGAACTCAGACCAAAATCCCATCCGTCTGACATTCCTGTGCACGCTGATCTATATCGCTATTGTGTCTGCAAATGCCTCTACTGTAATATTTTCAAACACTTTAACTCATCTGGTCATGAAACTTCCCTCAGTCTCTCTGTGTCAGTTATCCAAAGCCCTGCCAGTTGATCATATTTAACATGGTTTCCTTCATGTATATTTTCTCTCACGCAATGATTTTTGCATTCAACCACGCCAAATGCACCACACACAGACACACATACGCACGCGGCCGTACACCTGCACACACACAGACATACACACACACACACACACACACACACACACACACACACACACACACACACACACACACACACACACACACACACACACACACACACACACACACACACACACCCCCACGCGCACACGCACTCCTTCCCTTATGCTGGTCTAATGGAGGTAGAAATCCTCCTCTTATAGACAGTAATCTGATGTGTGTATCGTTCCTATATGATAGGAACGTCTTGCAATACTCCCCATGCTGGGCAGAGAGTGAAGTTTACTGACCAACACGTCAGCATAATCTGCACAGCTCTCCGTGTTGGTTTGTCATCTTGTCCTAGCTTATGTTGTTTGAAGTGTTTTGTGAAGTAGATTCAGAATTTGATAGAGCAAACCATTTCAACTCCACCTGAAAATACCTTTATTCAATGTTCTCAATCTTGTAATTTTGCTCTCGAAGGATTCACTCTTCCAGTTAGTCCCACTGCCCCGTCTTTTTCTCCATATTTCCACAACATGTTCACAGGTACTTTACCACCTGTTTCTGTTTTTAATGTGAATCTATCTGACCCTCTGTATCTTTCCTTGGCCTTAGTTTCTGGCTCCCTAGTGTATCACTGCTGGCATTGTGAAGCTCAGAAACAAGGAAATGGTGCGTATCAGGCTGTTGTTCACTTCCTGTTGTGTCCCATGTGGCGCTCCATGGTCAGTGGGGTATATGTCAGGCTGTTGTTTATTTGCATCCCTATCGGAGGAGGTACCTGAAGAGTCTAAGAAGGTGACGAAAACCATCTGAATTGCATATGAGCTTGTGCCAGAAACCTACAGACAGTGTTTCCGGAATCTAATAAAGTCTCTGGTTAATTGTGCATTGAGTTTGAAAGAATCAAACAAAGTAACTTTGAAAGGTGTGTAAGTATATTGAAAACAGAGCAAACCTATGGCACTCTTAGAGAAATTTTTATTTTGAAGGAGTTCAAAAATTCACTTCCTGCAATAGTGAGAACTCGTGTATCAGAGCAGAGAGTTACAATGGCAAGATTTGAGGTTGAAATGGGTGATGATTATGAGTTTATCCACAAATCAAAGTTTGGAATTCATGATGGATTGAGAAGAGTGTGTGAGATCTTCTTAAAATATCTACCTGTAAGAGTAAGGTTTACTGGCATAGGCCAAGAGTAGCGGGTAAAGAGGTTGCAGCATTCAGAGGTACAGAAGCGTGTAATTATTTTATACTGAGACATGAGGAGACATGTCATTGAGAAGGACTGTTGGAGAGATGAGAAGTGCTCCATTATTAAACGTGTGGTTGGAGGTTCCAGTGAATCCATCAAGAGAAATATGTCACAGTTGGGAAGGAGACTTTGAGCTCGGTGTTGGTGTTACAACATTTCAGAATTTAAATTGCCAGTAGCATGCCTGAGACGAATCTATATACTGATCATAACGCCAAAACTTTTTGGAGAATTTTAGGGAGAAAACTTCTAGTCTGTTCAATTTGGAAGTTATACAGGTGACTGGACGAGAAGCTGAACTTGCTTACAAGTTGTCGAGACTTGGATGTAGAAAAACAGAGGCATTCTGTGGGAGGAGTAAACTGGCTGAAATAGAATGGAGTTCTGAATGTTTGCATACTTATTGTCAATGTCATATATAAGTATTATCGTCTACTAAAATAGTAAGAATAATGTGTTTAAAATGAAATTGCCGTTGTGTATTGGTGGTTCATTTTGTCAAAGTCGGTGTGTGTGACGATCCCATCATTTTAAAAATGAAAAATTATCTTGAGTTTCTTTGAAGAGACATCTTAAAGGCTGAGATACCGAACTGCCACCCAAAAACGGCTGAAATAAACAACTGCGGAGGCCTTTCTGTTAAATTAAAACGGTGGTAACAATTGAAGGGCAGTGACAAGCTCTCCCAGACCAGGTCTTCTCGTTTTGTTTTGAGCTGCAGCATTCAGAGGCAGCTCGGTGTCCCAGAGGGGTTGGAAGTTTCAATACATAATCCCCAGCAGCTATTCTCTTTGAAAACTCTCTTGAAGTTGCTTCCTCCTGGATTGGAGTACTGCACATACGATTTTGTGTTTGAATTTACCTTTTTTGCCCAAGGGGTACGATTATGGGATGATCCTCCATTAGCACAGTTTATTAGTAGAATGCAGTTTTCCATTGTTTGTTCCAATAGAGAAGCTATCCCAACTTGTTATTCTCTTTGGTTGTGTCTTGATTAGAGCGTTTACATGGATTGCATTTTGTTTAAGGTTGAGAGGGTTGACCAGTCGCAACGCATCTGGAACACGTTTAAAATAAGGAAAAGTGAGGGTCGGGGTTGTCTTCTTAAAATATTTTGTGGTGGTTGGCCTGGCTTATAACTCTTGAAGTTGAGAGGCTTCTGATTGTCTCTTATTATTGAAAAGATGGTGGAGGTGCTGGGGTTGGTTTGCTCGAGGTTGTTCTGTGAGTTGCCTCAGACATTCAGGGAGACCTGAGGATTTGGAGACCTGGCTCTGGATGGAGCATGGGGACTGTAGTTACAGCATCTGGGTCTGTAACATGAACAACAAATGAAGCAGCTTCTGCAGAGAGGGGAAGCTCTGAAACCACGGAGTGAGTTTGGGTGGGTTAAGGGATCTGCTGCATCTGCCCCTGGTTTTCCAGGAACAGCTTCCCAAGCTCCATCTAACTCAGTAGCAGAGTGTGTTGGGACCCTGCCTGAGCAAGGAGCTAGTCACAGAGCCGTGTCATCTCCTTCAACACGTCCTGAAACTTCACACCGGGGGAGGACGGTGCTGCCAGTGGCTGTTAGGGTGACAGATTCATTCAGCTTCTATGTTCTGGAACTTTCCGGGCAGGAGTGGGTGACATATCAATCATCTCCCAGTACCTCAGCACCAATGTCACCATTCAGTGACAAAGGATATATATGCTGGATGGGGTGAATATTTTCTCCCTCAGCAAGGAAGTGTCATGTGTACCCATGTTTTCCCAGTATAGCAGGATTCCCGAAGACATACATGGCTCTGTGGGGTCCCAATATCGGTAGCGAGAGTTAGAGGAACTTAAGGAACTCTCACCTCATTAATATTACAGTGTATCCATGCATAGCACATCATTTTGGTGAATACCCACTGTCATGGCAGAAGCCGCAGCCTCTTAATTCAGAAGCAGTCTGCCATTCCCATCGTCTTTGTGTCTCCATTCAGAAAGAAAGCTTAGCCTCTCAGCTAAAGGCTGCCGCCTTGATACGCGGCTAAAAACACCCTCCCCTCACCACTCCCCACCGCCAACTAATCACAGCAAACTATCCGTGCGTTCTGAGAGCAATGGGGCCACTGGGAATGTCAGGCAGCAGACCATCAGGGAGACAGCGCAAAACTTCCCATGTCTAAACGGGTCAGAGTGAACCCTCCAGAAAACACTGTATCACAATGTCCTGTAATCCCTCTCCACTTCAGTAGCGTACTGCCTTCCATTCTTCCTGCAACAATCTGGCAAGTAATACATTCCGTTATATTCCACTTGGTAAAGAATTACTCATTGACTTTATCTTTCATATCAATTTGCAGACTCTCCACATTCTCTTGATAACTTAATGCCTTGCTTACTTCAGTGTCATTACCAAACTTAGTAACAGTACATCTGTTCTATCATCCTGATCATTGATATAGATTGTACATAGTTGAGGACCTAGTACTGGTCACTGTGTGACTCCACAGGTTACGTTCTGTCAAACTGACTAATACTGATTTATCCAGAGGGCCTGCTTCCTGTTTGGTAACCAGTCTTCCCCTGTTCCTGTGGAGCACAGTCGAAGGGCTGAATAAGAAAAAGGAACAATCCATCCCCTCAAGACTGTTCTGCCGCTGAATACAATCATGGCTGTTGTCATTACCGGTTCAGTTCCATTTCCCTGTCTGCTCTCCATATCCCTTCATTTACTCAATGTCCCAGCATCCCCTGCACACTGGGGCAGTGAATTACACAGGTTCATACTCCTTTGAGGGAAGTAAGGTCTCCTCGCTCCTCTTTTAAATCTGCTCTGCCTGATCCTTAAATTCCGATCTCGAGTTCCAGTCTGCCTCACATGAGAGAATGTCCACTCCACACCGACATTGTCAATCACCATTAATATCCTACTGACCTCAATGAGGTCTCCTCTCATTCGTCTAAACCCAGAGTGCATCGGCCTGAACTGCTCAATCTCTTGGAAAGATAAATTCATCTCTGGAGTCAATCTAATGAGCTTGTTCTGAATTCCCTTAGTTGTAACTACATCCCTCCCGCAGTCAGGGCAACAAACCTGAACACAGTACGTCAGTTACAGTCTTACTAATACCTTGCAGAGTTACGTAATTCTTCCCTCCATTTATACTCGATTCTTTGACAAGTAAATTCTGAAATTGCATTGCTTTTCTCATTCCTTGCTCTACCTGATGTGAGTTTTCTGTGGTCTGCACAAGGGCACCCTCTCTGCAAGTAAGCACTCCAAGTTGCTCTCCATTTCTATAACATGTTGGTTTTCTCTGATCAAAGTGGTTAATTCCATATTATCCGTGTTAAACTTTAGCTGCCAGATGTTGGCACATTCATCAAAACTGTTCATGTCCATTTGTAATTTTTCTACATATTCATTACATCAACCTACTTTTCCACTTGTTTTAGTGTCAGCTGAAAATGTCGATGTAGTGTTTTCTCTCCTCTCATCCAAGTAATGCAATGGATTGTACATTGTCAGATCATGTGCTCTATGGAACCAAAAAAGTTGCCAACCATTAACGAAACAACTATTCCATCTCTCTGCATTTTGTTGGCTCATCAGCCCTCTATCCAGGTGAATAACTTCCTGCCAAACCCATGTCCTCTTACGTTAAAGCTTACTATATTGTGCAGCGTTTAATCAAAACCTTTTCAAAGTCCAGGTACTTTACTTCTACACGGTCTCTATTGGCTACTTTGCTTGTCCCATCTTTAAAGAACTCGAGCAAACAAATCCTTAAAAAATCATGCTGATTTTGATATATTCTGGTTCTACTTTGCAAACCCGCTGTTGTTAATTAATTAATAATGGATTCTCTCAATTTCCCTTAATTCCCAACAGTTTGCTCACATCATTTTATTGACAAATGAAGATGATTATCCTAATTCCTAACCTTTCTTGTAACCTCGACGTTCCCTTTCCCGTGTTCCTGTGTAACAGGCACAAAACTTTAAAAGATCTGCTCCAATCACGATGCAATAGGATGCCTATCTGAACTGATTCACTCAGTTCCTGGTTTACACACTCAATGGGCTGAATGTCCCCATGGTGTTCCTACATTATAGTCTCGATGACCGGAATGTCCTGAGTTACAGATTCAAAATCTGATTCTCCTCCTCCTGATAATACATTAGAAACCTGAGGGCTTGTGGAATCTTTCTGTCACTGTATAACATTTTGAGGGACAGAGCAGTCTTTTCATATTCCTTCATAACAGTCTTGTATACTGAACAATCACCTCCTGCATCCCTGAAATGGGATCGAAGGACTGATTTGTCTCCTCCTGTTCCCATACAACATATACATGGGTGAATTGTCTCCTCCTTTCCATAACAAATATCAAATAGTTGTATCTCCTTCTTTAATTCTCGTGCTGAATGGCCTCCTGTTATTTTAGTGTGCCAGTCTCTTCCAGTTCCTGTGTTAGAGATTTGAGGAGGCTGAATGGACTGATCCTTTTCCTGCATAACATGATACCGGTGCCTCATGGCCTACTCTGTGTGCAGTGTTATAGATTCAAGGAACTCACTGGCCTCCTCCTGTAACTGGATATCAGGCTCCACGGGATGAATAACCACGTCCTGTTCTGATATTACAGGGTCGAAGGTCTGAATATCCTTCTGCTATTCCTGTGTAACCAGCTGGAGACGTGGATTTGGCTGTGTAATTGACTTCTGTTACTGATTCTTTCCAGTGTTCGATGTAAAAATAAGATCATCTTTCATTTTGTAAACTCGAATGCGTATTGGATCAACCTGATCATCCTTTCGTTATGAGATAACACCTTCATGCAGGAATCAGTTGAGAGAACCAACTCTGAGCTGCTTCTAGTGTAACATAGAACATAGATCATAGAAAGATACAGCGCAGTACAGGCCCTTCGGCCCTCGATGTTGCGCCGACCGAACCCTACCTAACCTACACTAGCCCAATAACTTCCAAATGCCTATCCAATGCCCGCTTAAATGACCATAAAGAAGGAGAGTTCACCACTGCTACTGGCAGGGCATTCCATGAACTCACAACCCGCTGTGTAAAGAATCTACCCCTAACATCTGTCCTATACCTACCACCCCTTAATTTAAAGCTGTGTCCCCTAGTAACACCTGACTCCATTGGCGGTAAAAGGTTCTCAGTGTCGACCCTATCTAAACCCCTAATCATCTTATACACCTTTATCAAATCTCCCCTAAACCTTCTCTTCTCCAATGAGAACAGGCCCAAGTGCCTCAGCCTTTCCTCATAAGATTTTCCTACCATTCCAGGCAACATCCTGGTAAACCTCCTCTGCACTCGTTCCAATGCCTCCACATCCTTCCTATAGTATGGCGACCAAAACTGCACACAATACTCCAGATGAGGCCGCACCAGAGTCTTATACAGTTGCAACATGACCTCAGGACTCCGGAACTCAATTCCTCTACCAATAAAGCCCAGTACACCATATGCCTTCCTCACAGCACTATTTACCTGGGTGGCAACTTTCAGAGATCTGTGTACATGGACACCAAGATCCCTCTGCTCATCCACACTACCAAGTAGCCTATCATTAGCCCAGTAATCCATCTTCTTGTTACTCCTACCAAAGTGAATGACTTCACACTTAGCTACATTGAATTCCATTTGCCACATTTCTGCCCAGCTCTGTAACTTATCTATACCCCGCTGTAACCTACCACTTCCTTCCTCACTATCCACAACTCCACCGACTTTTGTGTCATCCGCAAACTTGCTTACCCAGCTTTCAAGCCCTTCCTCTAGATCATTTATAAAGATAACAAAAAGCAATGGTCCCAAAACAGATCCTTGTGGTACACCGCTAGTAACTGCACTCCAAGATGAACATAGTCCATCAACTACTACCCTCTGTCTCCTTCCAGCCAGCCAATTCCTAATCCAAACCTCTAATGTATCCTCAATGCCATACCTCCGTAGTTTTAGCATTAGCCTACCATGGGGAACCTTATCGAACGCCTTACTAAAATCCATATACACAACATCTACTGCTTTACCCACGTCCACTTCCTTAGTCACCTCTCAAAGAACTCAATAAGGTTTGTGAGGCACGACCTGCCCTTCACAAAACCATGCTGGCTATCCTTGATCACGTTATTCCTATCCAGACGTTCATAAATCTTATCCCTTACCATTCTCTCTAAGACTTTGCCCACCACTGAAGTCAGACTCACTGGCCTATAGTTACTAGGGCTATCCCTACTCCCTTTCTTGAACAAGGGGACCACATTCGCTATCCTCCAGTCCTCTGGTACTATTCCCGTTGACAATGACGACATAAAAATCCAGGCCAATGGCTCTGCTATCTCCTCCCTAGCTTCCCATAGGATCCTAGGGTAAATGCCATCAGGCCCAGGAGACTTATCTATTTTCATCCTCTCCAATATTCCCAGAACCTCTTCCCTGCATATTTCCAGGCCATCCATTCTAATCATTTGTGACTCCATATTCACATCAGCAACAGTGTCCTGTTCCTGAGTGAATACTGATGAAAAGTATTGATTTAGTGTCTCTCCAATCTCTTCCGCCTCCACACACAACTTCCCACTACTATCCTTGACTGGACCGATACCTACCCTAGTCATCCTTTTATTCCTGACATACCTATAGAAAGCCTTTGGGTTTTCCCTAATCCTACCAGCTAAAGACTTTTCATGTCCCCTTCTCGCTTCTCTTAGCTCTCTCTTTAGATCCTTCCTGGCTACCTTATAACTCTCTACCGCGCCAACTGAACCTTCACGCCTCATCTTCACATATGCCGCCTTCTTCCCTTTCACAAAGGATTCCAATTCCTTACTAAACCACGGCTGCCTCACAAGGCCCTTTACACCATGCCTGACTGGTACATACTTATCGAGGACACGTAGTAGCTGCTCCTTGAACAATCCCCACATCTCATTAGTGTTCTTCTCTTGAAGCCTGTTTTTCCAATCCACACATCCTAAGTCATGCCTCACTGCATCATAATTTCCCTGCCCCCGGCTATAACTCTTGCTCTGCGGCGCACACTTATCCCTCTCCATCACTAAAGTAAAAGTCACCGAGTTGTGGTCACTGTCCCCGAAGTGCTCACCTACCTCCAAGTCTAACACCTGGCCTGGTTCATTACCTAGAACCAAATCCAGTATAGCCTCACCTCTTGTTGGCCTGTCTACATATTGTGTCAGGAAACCCTCCTGCACACATTGGACAAACACCGACCCATCTAATGAACTCGAGCTATAGCTCTCCCAGTCAATATCTGGGAAGTTAAAGTCCCCCATAACAACCACCCTGCTACCTTCACTCTTTTCCTGAATCATCCTCGCAATATTATCCTCTACTTCTCTAGGACTATTAGGAGGCCTGTAGAAAACACCTAACAGGGTGACCTCACCTTTCCTATTTCTAACCTCAGCCCAAACTACCTCAGTTGGCAAGTCCTCTTCCATCGTCCATTCCACTGCTGTAATACTATCTTTCACAAGTAATGCCACACATCCCCCTTTTTTAACCCCATGTCTGATCCTACTAAAACATTTAAACCCTGGAACCTGCAACAGCCATTCTTGTCCCTGTTCTATCCACGTCTCTGTAATGGCCACAACATCGAAGTCCCAGGTACCAACCCACGCTGCAAGTTCACCTACCTTATTTCTTATACTTCTGGCATTGAAGTATACACACTTCAATCCACCCTTCTGTTTACAGGCACCCTCCTTCGAGATCGCTGCATTATTCATAACCTCCCTACACTCAAGGTCCTGTACCCTTAAGCTACAGTCCAGGTTCCCATGCCCCGGCGGAGTTAGTTTAAACCCTCCCAAAGAGCACTAGCAAACCTCCCCCCAAGGATACTGGTGCCCCTCAGGTTCAGGTGTAGACCATCCTTTTTATAGCGGTCCCACCTTCCCCAGAAAGAACCCCAGTTGTCCAGAAACCGGAATCCCTCCCTCCTGCACCATTCCTGTAGGCACGCATTTAACTGCTCTCTCTCCCTATTCCTCGACTCCCTATCACGTGGCACGGGTAACAAACCAGAGACTACAACTCTGTTTGTTCTAACTCTGAGCTTCCAACCTAGCTCCCTAAAAGCCTGTCTGACATCCTAACCCCTCTTCCTACCTATATCGTTGGTGCCAACGTGGACCACGATCTGGGGCTGCTTCCATTCCCCCTTAAGGACCCGGAAAACACGATCAGCGACATCACGTACCCTTGCACCTGGGAGGCAACATACCAAACGTGACTCACTGTCGCCCCCACAAAACCGTCTGTCTGTACCCCTCACTATCGAGTCCCCAAGAACTATCGCTCTACCTTTCTCCACCCTTCCTTTCTGAGCAACGGGGCCAGGCTCCGTGCCAGAGGCCTGAACCTCGTTGCTTGCCCCTGGTAAGTCATCCCCCCCACAAGTATCCAAAACGGTATACTTGTTCTTGAGGGGAATGACCGCAGGGGGTCCCTGCACTGGCTTCCTCCTCCCACTCCCCCTCACTGTCACCCATCTATCTTGAACTTTTAAATAGAGAAAAAACCCTACCCAGGTTTAAATAGAGAAAAAACCCTACCCAGGTAACCTAGCAACACAAGCCTCCGGGTCTACCCGGCGTTTGTAAAAAACAACTTTTTAAATTTTTAGTTTAAAAAAGTTTTAAAAAAGTTAAGTACTGGAACTTACAACTTAAATTTTTAGTTTTTAAAAGAAAATAACAATAGCCTTTCTTCAGTGAGGCGACTACATCTGTACACACTACTCCAGATGTGATCTGAGTAAGATCCTGCACGGCATCGGCAACACTTTCCCCGCGTGCTGTAAATTTCCCATCACGTTAGAGCTGTCTCAGCTGTCTAGGGGAATGCTTAGCATTGTTGAAAGATCATTATCCTTCTCTACTCCACCAGCACAAGGAGTGATCTGGTGAAAATGTCATAATAACACTTGAGAAGAATGAATAACGTGCCGAAATTAACTCAACGTCCAAATAAGCTCACTAAATATCTCACCTGAATCTACCATTAATCTCCCCAGAGGCCACATCACTCAGATTCCACATGATCTGGTCAGGTGAAGCTTAGAAACGACAAGGAGAAGTAAAGGTTGATAGGAGTTATATATCAAAATGGAAGTTGCAATACAAATGTTGGGTATGTTATAAAACAGGAAATTAAATACCCAGCTTTGTGGGCACCACAGTAATAATGAACAGTTTCAAGCTCCATCTAAACTGTGTTAACCCTCGTGAATGATAATGCTGGGAAAATGGATTTCATTCGCATATTTGAGATGGTTTCCTTCAACAGTATGTTGAGCACTGAGGTACAGGTCAGGCAATTTTGAAATTGATGTTACGTGATCAGAAGAGCTAATTGAAAACTGGGCTGAAAAGGAGGTTTAGGAAGTAATCTTAATATATTGAATTTTATATGACGTCTGAATATAAACAGTTTCTAAAAAAAATGCGGTTATAATCCCGAGCCGTGCAAGTCACAAAAGTATGAAGGGCACATTAGCTTCAGTGAATTGGAGAAGTACTTGAAAAAGATTTACTTGAAGACAGGCAATGGTTGTTGTTTAACTAAACACCTTAAAAGGTTCAATATACACATGTCCACCACAGTTCAAACAGCAAAGGGGTAAGGTGACTTAACAATAGTTAACAAAAGAAGTTAAAGTTTGCATTAGATTAAAGGAAGCAGCTCAGGAAATTGCCACATATTGTAAGCCATGGCGTCAGAGACATTTGAGGACCAATGAACTGATAAGGACATTTTTAAAAATGCAAACGGAGAAGAAACATTAGGATGACCAAACGCTTCTCTCGATACTTCATGGGAAAGTGAAGGCACGGATACGTGCGGAATGCTGAATATACACACAAGATAATTCCTTGCGAGAACTAGGAAATTACAGAGAAACTAAACAGTTGCTTTCATGTCAATCTTATTAGAGGCAATAATAACTGACGGAGAAACTCAGTTTGTATTCTTCAATCATTTACAAAATGAATAGAGATCGCAGTGAAGCTTAGAAACTTCACATAGAGAGACGGACTGACACAGGGGCGTGGAGAATTGCTGCCAGGCAAGGTTAGGGAGAATCCCAAGATGTTCTTCACGTACATCAATCAGAACAGAATAACCAGGAAACAACTAGGGCCCATTAGAGACCAAGGGAGCACTCTGTGTGTGAAGCTGAAGAACATTGACCGATTGTTACAAGAAAGCTCCTATCTGTTTTGCTTGGGAGAATGAGGATGCAGGGACAGAATTCAAGAAGATGGATTGGGCAGCTCTTGAACAGATTGATATAAGATGCGAGCAGGAATTGGAGGCTTTGGCTGGTATAAAATTGCCAGGTCTGAATGGGTTGTATCACAGGCTGCTGTTGGAGACAAAGGACAAAAGGCCCTGACTGAAATGTTTAAGTCGAATCTGGACACACGGAAGTTGGAGATGCCAGATAACTGGAGAACAACGAATATAGTCCCACTTTATGGGAAGGTTGGTGAAAATTACCGGTGAATTGTAGTCCAGTGACTAGTCGATCAGTGTTAAGGGAAGTATTGGAGGAAATAGGGAAGGACAAAATTGACCTCCATTTAGAGAGGCACGATTTGATCAGGAATGGTCAGCATGACGTCATCAGGAGACAGTCTTACCAAATGAAATTTATTGTTTATTTTCGATCATGTTGTTTATATGGTGTCTCAGCACGGCCTTTGACAAAGTCTCATGTTGGAAACAGATTTTTAAAAAGTCGTGATATCAAGAGTAACTTGGTGAGTTACATCAAACATTGTCTTAGTGGCAGGAGCCAGAGGGTGGTGGCTGAAGGTTGTTTGTGTGACTGGAGACGAGTGTCTGCTGGTGCAGTGTATCTTATTATTTTTAGCATTCATTAAAAATCTAGATAGATGTGAATGTGTAGGGGGGTGGGTGAGTATGATAATTAAGTTTGTGTTTATCACAAAGATTTGCTGGTGGTTGGCAGTGAGGAGGAAGGCCTTATGTTACAGGAAGATACATATGGAATGGTCAGATGGTCAGATGGAATGCAACCCTGATATACATGTGGTGATGTACTTTGGAAGAAGGAACCAAAAATGGGGGTATGCAATGAGTGTCAGCATACTAGGCAGCTGAGAGGGTGTTTCTCCACAGCTCCCTGAATGTGATTGCACAGGTTAATAGGTTAAGGAAAAAGTGAGGACTACAGATGTTTGAGATCAGAATCAAGAAGTGTAGTTCAGGAAAAACGCAGTTGGTCATGCAGCATCCAAGGGCTTTTGCTGAAATCCCAAGCCCAGTGTACAAAATCAAATATTATGGGATTGTGGCAAATATTTGGACAAGGTTTCAGAATTGGACACCTGGCAGGAAAAAACGTGAGTAGAAGATTTTGATTTTGATTTAATGATCAGGTGTATTTTACCGGAGAAATCCAATAAAATACAGTGAAAAGCTTTCAATTGTTGCCACAAAGGGGTGCCAGTTTGAATAATTGAAGAGAGTGGAATAAACAGAGGATACAGCCGAAGAGAGTTTATGGGTTGTGAGACAGATCCTCACCATCGACTACTCCTGCAGCCCAATCCCTGCATGACAGCTTCATCACCATCTACATCAGACCCTAGCAACATTGCTAATCCTCAGGTACCATCTTTACCACTGGGCAGATACTCCTCCATCACCAGCTCATTGCCCCCTGTGCCAAACCGTTCCAATGTTAGAGACATCTCTCTAACTGCTGGGCCCACCTCATCACTGTTACCGTAATGGCCTTCCACTATCCGCTTCATCAGCACCAGTGCAGGACCCATCCAACAACAAGTCTCCAATCCTTAGGCATAGCCTTTTGCTGCTGGACTCTATCTCACTCACGTTGCCTCTGCTGTAGCAGCTGCCAATTCCAGGTCATGTCCTTGGTCCAGAAAAGTAAGTAAGGATTCACGCTCCTCCGCATTGGGCTCAGCTTGAAGTCGAAACCCTGAGTCCAGCTTGAGGTCACTAAATTACAGAATGAAGAGTGGAGGAGAAAATAAGAAAAAGAAAGCAGGTCAGAGTGTACAAGCTCCAGCAAAGGAACCCTTGGACCAGAAAAACAGGAATAAAAGTATCCTTCTGTTGGAGATGAAGGTTCGTGGAGTATCTCAGGAATATGTCCTTGGGTATCAGCTATTCGCAAACATCTCAACAGTTGGTTGACGGAATCAATTGCAATATATCTCAGTCTGCTGTAGGAGAAATGTATTCCGGAGATTCTCGGCCATGATAAGAACGTGGGAGGTGCACTGTGTTGATTGACCTTCTCCTTTCCCGATGTTTCTGTGCAGTCTGTGGGAAAGCTCTGCCAATGTTGTCACAAACTCTCAGATGTTAGGAAGGAGGTCTCTGTAGGGTTGACAGACCTGTGTTTCCCTTTTCCAATGCAGAAGCTGGTGCCAGGTGTTCTGTCCGGATTTATCCTTTAAAACCTCGGAGCAGTTTGATACAATTGAGTGCCTTGCTTGGCTGTTTCAGAAAGCATTGAAGAGTACATCACATGTCTGTGTGTCTGGAGTCACTTTTACGCTAGACCAGGAAAACACTGGAGATTCACTTCTTGAAAGTACATTGGATTTCCAAATCTGTGTTTGCAATTGACATTGGGTTCAAGGTCATTATTACTGACACAAGATTTTAGATATCGATATTTTTTAATTGTTATTAACTTCCACCAGCTATCAGAGCATTAGCCTGGTCTGGATTAGTAATCCAGTGACACTTCTATCTCCACATGGGGATCCATCACAAACCACATTAAGCAGTTTACTTCTGTGCTGCTTGACAACTTTGTCAAAAAGAACCCCCAATAATTTGACTGTCATAATGAGCGGGAGATGTTGGACATACTGTAATTATTCTCCTCTAAAGGGACTTATCATAGTTGAGTAATCTTCCATATTGCCATATAGATGTCAGAGTTGGAACTGGAATGAAACAGCTTCCCCAGGGACACGACTTGTTGTACATTGTCTTTGTCATATCTACTGTGTTCAGCTGTTTCCTCACGTCACATAGAGAGAAGCAAATTGTTTGGAAACTGCCATCTGTAATTCTGTTGGCATCCTGATGAGGTGAGGTAAATCATTGACTCAACACCTCTGGCTGAGTATGGCGCAGATAGTTACATGGTTGCCTTTTGCATAGATGTGCAGGGCCGTTCCATTATTAAGAAGGGAGGAATGTGTTAGGCCCTCTCTTGCAGTGAGTTGTTTAATCTATTTATGACTGGATGTGGCAGGACTGTAGAGCTTCGAACTGATCTGTTGGTCTTGCAATCATTCCGCCCTCCCTATCAGATGGTAGTTCTGCTGTTTGGAATGTAACCAGTCAAGTGTGGTAGCTTTATGGTTTGCCATCAGTTTTAGGTACACATGGTTCAGTCCTGGCATGGTCACCACACTCATAGCTGAAGCATAGATCCGCTTATTGGTAATGGTAGACTGAGGGATTATCCCGGGCAAAAATTTGCAGATTATGATTGAATATAATTTTGCTTCTGCTGCTGTTGTGGTCTACAACATCACATGGAACACACAGTTTGAGCTGCAACATCTCCAATACAGTCCTGCTGCCTGCCCCCCAGTTCAAACCAAGACCCATTCACGCATCAGCCATATACTCAGTGACCTACTCTGGTTTCTGATGTGGTACATTTTTAATTTTATACTCTCATTCTACAGAGGGTCTCTCCATGGTGTCACACTTACAATTTGTCTCATTGACCAATACCCTTTAACATAATCAGCTGAAACCTTTTTTTTCAGTATGTGCTACCTTCTGTGTTTAGAGTGAATGCGCGTCCCTCTGTTTCTATCCCTGACTAACAGTAAGAACTCTGTAGTGTCAGGGATTCCAGCTTTACGTCATTTCAGAGGCACCGAAATTGTGCATCTTGTGTTATCTTTCACTTCCCGGTATATGGCGCTTCAGGTTGAGCAGGGCATTTGAGCTACGTTGACACATGTCTTTGAAAAGTGGTAAAAAGCAGAAATTGCGAGAGAAATTAAGCAGGTCTGGTAGCATCAGTGGAGTGAAAGCAGACTTAATCATTTGGGTCCAGTGACCATTCTTTATGGCTCGCAGGTTTGTTTTGTTCGCGTTTCAGATTTCTAGTATCCAAAGTTATTTGTTTTATTGATTTGTTTTTTTTCATTTCTGGAGAAACACAGCCGATCTGGCAGCATCTGCGGCGAGAGAGAAACATAGTTAGAGTTTCAAGTCCGGTGTGACTCCTCTTCAGAACAGAAAATGATTGGAAAATAGGTTTTTAAATCCCTTGACCGAGGTAGAAGAGGGGTGACGAGAAGTAAGATGGCGTGGAGGAGCAATGCCACTGACAAGTTGACTTTTATTTCTGGTAAAAGAGAATCAAATGTAAAATGAGTATTAATTAGATTGCGAAGGAGGGAAATGGGTTTCTTAACTAAGTGCAAGACAAACGATTCCCAAAGAGAGCAAGTTCATTGGGAGAAAGAATGTGTGAAGAATGGAAACAGCAATAATGTGGTCAAGCTGTGGAAGTATGGAAATGAATAAAAAACTCCTTAAGGATAGAACGTACCAAGGTCTTAAGTGAGATGTTACTCGAGGTTGAGTTGTGCTTCACTGGTGCATTACAGCAGCCTAGGACTGAAATGTTAGCATGAGAGCAAGGTACTTTATTGAAATGGGAAGCAATGAGAAGGTCAGGGTTATTCCCACAGACAGAGTGGGAGTGTTCCTCAAAACAGTTTCTGTTTGGTCTCCCCAATGTAAAGGAGACTGCATTGTGAACAACAATGACAGAAGACTGGATTGAAAGAGTACAAATGAAATGCTGCTTCATTTGGAAGGTGTGTATTAGGTTGTTAAGAAATAACGAAAGTTTCTGCGATCTTTTCAAATGTCCAAATTTATTTATTGTTATATGTAGACTACCTACTTCCACAGCTTGGAGAGAGTAAGTATGATAGGTACGGGAGGTCAGAGTTAATATACTTGGAGTTGGATAAACACAGCAGACCAGACAGAATCAGAGGAGCAGCAAAGGCAATAGTTTGATCTTGGACCTTTTGTCAGGACTGGTGAGGGGGAGACCAGCCCATAAATGGAGTGATGGGATATGGAAGGGCGGCGGGTAGGTATGGTGGTGGTAGGTACATGCAGGTATCAGGTTACTGTGATTGGTCCGTGGGAAGGGTGGAGCGGATATGTGAGTGAGAAGATGGACAGGTGGGTCAGGGAAAAGGGACATTGAATAAGTCTGTGGGTGGAGGGATTTTGTAGCAGCTTCAGTCAATATTGAGGCCATTGGGTTATCAGCTTCAAAGGAAAACTCTCAGGTGGTGTTCCTCTGACAGTGGACAGGCTAAGGATGGGCATGTCGCTGGGCGACTGGGAGGGGGAATGAAAATGAATGGTAACTGGAAAGTCGGGTTGGTCGTTTCGTGCAGAACACTAATGCTCCACACAGAGCATGATCCCGGCCCACCGAGCTCATCGCCAGCTCCCGACGTGGTCTCCTCTATGTTGTGGAGACCAAAGGGAGATTCAGTGACACAGTATGGAGCATCTGCTCTCTGCACGTTTTAACCAACCCAACATTCCAGTTGCCATTCTTTTCAATCACTGCCCGCACCCCCGTGCTCATCCGGCAACAGGTCCATCTTTGGCCTCCTCCACTGTCAGAGTGAGGCCAAATAGAAACTGGGGAACATCTTCCCATTCATATATCTGTTGCACCCTTCCCACAGACCAATCACAATTATCCCCTGCCTACATTCCCCTATCGCCATCCCACCTACCCTTCCACCAGCCCCAAGCCCCTCCCTCTATTTACTTCCCTGCTCCCCTTCCCCCATCCCAATCCTGATGAAGTCTTTCAGCCTGAAACGTTGACTTTCCTGTTCCTAGGATGCTGTCTCACTTCCTGTGCTTTTTCGGCTTCATATGTATTGGCTACATAGTTGCACGTTGAAACCTTATCAGCAACGGATTTTATTGTGCTTTTCATACATTCGTTTTTGTCTGTTTACTGACAAGCTTATCTCAACATTCTCACTGCAGGATCTAGGAAGCAGTCTTTTTGTCACTAATGCTCCTGTCTGCTTCGAACTGATTTCCTTTGTTTTAACCGGACTTTCAACTCTGCTGTTCGCAATGGCATTGTAAGTGTAACTCTTGTTATGCTGTAGCTTAATCATGCCATTTCCAATATACTTCACAACTTCCGTGTTCTTGTTCTCCACACATCCATTCATAAACCCAAAGATCCATTAAGTCCTTCTATAATTTCCTGTCTTCTGTGTCCCTCTCTCCTTAAACGGGGAGGTTACATTTACCAGTCCTCCCTCACTTCAAAGTTTCCAGGAGGATAACCAGCAATGCCTCCCCAATCACCTCCGATTCGAGGTGATGTCCAACTGGTCTCGCTGATTGATCTAATTTCACCTTCCCCAGCACCTGCTCCTTACTGAGGTCACTATACTCACCTCTATCCCCTGGCTGTCTTGAAGTTCTAGCATTTTGCTGGTGTCTTCCACCGTGAAGACTGATGTAAAGTATGTATTCAATTCCTTTCCCATTGCATTGCTTCCCATAACTACTCCAGCCTCATTTTCCAGCAGTCCTTTGTTTGTTCTTTACTCCCTATCTTCCATGTTATATATCTAAAGTCGCTTTCAACATTCTTTTACACGATTAAGAAGCGTAATATCATATTTCACCCTAGCCTCACATTTGCTGTTAATAGTTGTCCATGCTGGAATTTGTAGGCTTCGTAATCCTTTGGATTCCCAATAATCTTCACCACATTGTGTACATTTTCTTTTGTTTTTATGCTATTGCTGAGTTCGTTATCACTCACAGCTGACTTGTCTTCTGCATATCGCTCTTCTTACTTGGGATGAATTTCTGATGTGCTGCTTACTTATCTTCAGAAACTCCTGTCATTGCTGCATCACCATCTTCCCGTGCCCATCTTCTCTTCCAACTAAGTCTGGCCAACTGCTCACTCATGTTTGTAGTTACATTACTCAATTATAAGGCATCACATCCAGAAGTGAACAATAGATGTAAACTGAAGGAGGGACGTCTGAGGCATGAGACAGAAAGAACGATTGGAGGATTTATTAATTAGTTCAAAAGAGACATCGAGAGAGAGAGAGAGGGAATATAGACATGGAGATGTAAAAATAGAGAAGTCTACATGACTGATAGAAGTAGATGTACTTCTATATTTGGTTTGACAATTCGTGTGTACTGTGGTCCTTTGTACAGTGTATGTGCATCTGATTAATATGTTGAAATGTGGGTCTGATGCCAGAACTTTTATCTTCATCAATATGACAGGCATGAGCTGTCGACAGAACCCAGCAGGACAATGTGTGTGTTTCCCGATAGAAAATTGATTAACTGAAATAAACTGGAACACCAGAAGCAGAAAAGTATAACATCCATCCCAATAAGAATTAAATGCAAGAAAGAGGCAGGAGGAAGATGGTACGTTGAAAGAAGGGGAACATAACATCTCAGCTGAAGATTAAATAACATATTCATATTTTAGACATCACATGCATCATTTTTGTTAACTATGTCTCTCCTGTTCATTCTGAATACGGTGCACATGCATGAAAAATCGTATCATTCTGCACACACACACACGCCAATCATTGTTCAGCCTTTCCATTCCAAATTATCCTATTTTGTTTACACTGTCACTTGCTATTCCTTCTTCCGAATATTAAATTACTTACAGTGTGGGAACAGGCTCTTCAGCCCAACAAGTTCACACAGACGCCCAACCCACCCAGACCCATCCCCTACCCTCTATTCATCCGTGACAGTACGGACAATTTAGCATGGCCAATTCACCTAACCTGCATATATTTGGACTGTGGGAGGAAACCGTAGCACCCGGAGGAAACCCATGCAGACTCGGGGAGAATGTGCAAACGTCACACAGACAGTTGCCCAACGCTGTTCAGTAAACAAAAAATTGCTTTGGGCTAAGGCTACAACAAACCTAAAAAAAGAAAAGGCATACAGGCTGAGCAATAAGATGTTTGCACCTTTGCAAACAAATTATTGAATTACATTGTGTAAACGGTACATAGAACATAGAACATAGAAGGATACAGCGCAGTACAGGCCCTTCGGCCCTCGATGTTGCGCCGACCGAATCCTACCTAACCTATACTAGCCCAATAACTTCCAAATGCCTATCCAATGCCCGCTTAAATGACCATAAAGAAGGAGAGTTCACCACTGATACGGGCAGGGCATTCCATGAACTCACAACCCGCTGTGTGAAGAATCTACCCCTAACATCTGTCCTATACCTACCACCCCTTAATTTAAAGCTATGTCCCCTAGTAACACCTGACTCCATTAGCGGTAAAAGGTTCTTAGTATCTACCCTATCTAAACCCCTAATCATCTTATACACTTCTATCAGATCTCCCCTAAACCTTCTCTTCTCCAATGAGAACAGCCCCAAGTGCCTCAGCCTTTCCTCATAAGATTTTCCTACCATTCCAGGCAACATCCTGGTAAACCTCCTCTGCACTCGTTCTAAAGCTTCCACATCCTTCCTATAGTATGGCGACCAAAACTGCACACAATACTCCAGATGAGGCCTCACCAGAGTCTTATACAACTGCAACATGACCTCAGGACTCCGGAACTCAATTCCTCTGCCAATAAAGCCCAGTACACCATATGCCTTCCTCACAGCACTATTTATCTGGGTGGCAACTTTCAGAGATCTGTGTACATAGACACCAAGATCCCTCTGCTCATCCACACTACCAAGTAGCCTACCATTAGCCCAGTAATCCATCATCTTGTTATTCCTACCAAAGTGAACGACTTCGCACGTAGCTACATTGAATTCCATTTGCCACATTTCCGCCCAGCTCTGCAACTTATCTATATCCCGCTGTAACCTACCACTTCCTTCCTCACTATCCACAACTCCACCGACTTTTGTGTCATCCACAAACTTGCTTACCCAGCTTTCAAGTCCTTCCGCTAGATCATTTATAAAGATAACAAAAAGCAATGGTCCCAAAACAGATCCTTGTGGTACACCGCTAGTAACTGCGCTCCAAGATGAACATAATCCATCAACTACTCCCCTCTGTCTCCTTCCAGCCAGCCAATTCCTAATCCAAACCTCTAATGTATCCTCAACGCCATACCTCCGAAGTTTTAGCATGAGCCTACCATGGGGAACCTTATCGAACGCCTTACTAAAATCCATATACACAACATCTACTGCTTTACCCTCATCCACTTCCTTAGTCACCTTCTCAAAGAACTCAATAAGGTTTGTGAGGCACGACCTGCCCTTCACAAAACCATGCTGGCTATCCCTGATCACGTTATTCCTACCCAGATGTTCATAAATCTTATCCCTTACCATTCTCTCTAAGACTTTGCCCACCACTGAAGTCAGACTCACTGGCCTATAGTTACTAGGGCTATCCCTACTCCCTTTCTTGAACAATGGGACCACATTCGCTATCCTCCAGTCCTCTGGTACTATTCCCGTTGACAATGACGACATAAAAATCCAGGCCAATGGCTCTGCTATCTCCTCCCTAGCTTCCCATAGGATCCTGGGGTAAATGCCATCAGGCCCAGGAGACTTATCTATATTCATCCTTTCCAATATTCCCAAAACCTCTTCCCTGCATATTTCCAGGGCATCCATTCTAATCATTTGTGATTCCATATTCACATCAGCAACAGTGTCCTGTTCCTGAGTGAATACTGATGAAAAGTACTGATTTAATGTCTCTCCAATCTCCTCCGCCTCCACACACAACTTCCCACTACTATCCTTGACTGGACCGATACCTACCCTAGTCATCCTTTTATTCTTGACATACCTATAGAAAGCCTTTGGGTTTTCCCTAATCCTACCAGCTAAAGACTTTTCATGTCCCCTTCTCGCTTCTCTTAGCTCCTCTTTAGCTCCTTCCTGGCTACCTTATAACTCTCAATCGCCCCTACTGAACCTTCACGCCTCATCTTTACATATGCCGCCTTCTTCCCTTTCACAAGGGACTCCAATTCCTTACTAAACCACGGCTGCCTCACAAGGCCCTTTACACCATGCCTGACTGGTACATACCTATCAAGGACACGCAGTAGCTGCTCCTTGAACAATCCCCACATCTCATTAGTGTTCTTCTCTTGAAGCCTGTTTTTCCAATCCACACATCCTAAGTCATGCCTCACTGCATCATAATTTCCCTGCCCCCAGCTATAGCTCTTGCCCTGCGGCGCACGATTATCCCTCTCCATCACTAAAGTAAAAGTCACCGAGTTGTGGTCACTGTCCCCGAAGTGCTCACCTAGCCAGGAAGGAGCTAAAGAGGGAGCTAAGAGAATTGATAAGAGGTATGAGAGTATAATCCAGTGAAATCCGTATTTCTTGTGTATGTTCAGGGCAGTTGCGCCCAGAGACAGTTTTATATTGGAAGCTGTTGCGGTGGAGGGGACTTCAGTGTGGTAAAAACGTCTCGATTGTCTTTGTGTACTGACTGAGAGGGCAACAGAGTCAGGGCTGGAGAGTT
Organism: Hemiscyllium ocellatum; assembly: GCF_020745735.1. Classification (NCBI taxonomy): domain Eukaryota; kingdom Metazoa; phylum Chordata; class Chondrichthyes; order Orectolobiformes; family Hemiscylliidae; genus Hemiscyllium; species Hemiscyllium ocellatum. The sequence continues at coordinate 33,705,542 of NC_083444.1, read as the reverse complement.
GCGCTGCTGGATAGCTCTTTCAAGAGTAGGTACAGACACGATTGGTCAATGGCCTTCTTCTGTACTGTCAATTCCTTAACTCTATGAGGGTGGTCAAAGTTCGTCAAGGCTCTTTATATTATGGAAAGGATCCTGCAGACTTGAAAGCAGCGACTGTGATCGCAAATATGTAAAACAGGAGATAGAGGGAAACCAGAATATCAACTGATGCCAGATGTCAGGAAAATGTTAGATGTTTTTAGTAAGTAATAATAACTAGATATTTAGAGAATAATAATATGAGTTACAGAGTCAGCCTGGATTCAGGGAAGGGAAATCTTTTTTTTATAAAGCAATTGGAGTTTGTGGAGGATGTTGATTGTGACAGGGACAAATGAGAACCAATGTGAACGGTTTGTTTGAATTTTCAGAAGCTTTTGACAATTGAGTGAAGAACGTTAGAGTCCTTGTGTAAGGGGTGAATATACTACATGGATTGAGAATTGGATAATGGGGAGAATACATGGAGTAAAGTCTTGCTCTGGACTGAAATTCATTGCTCACAGGGATTACATGTATCAGTGCTTGGAACACTGCTGTTGACAAGGCAAAGAAATGATTGGAATTTGTGCAACAAATGCAGTGATTTTCATTTTGTATTTATTCGAAGATGAGAGATTGGCAACTGTAGTTATTGAATAGGAACTGTGTGTTCTTGGTCTTGAGTGACTAACACAATTTATATAGGCCAGCAAGTAATTAGGACAGTGAATGGCATGTTGTCGTTCAGTATAAAGTGATTCAACTAAAGGAGGAATGACATCTTCGTGCAGTTATAGAGTGTTGCAGTGACAGTTTTGGGGCACTGGTGACAGATTTTCTCAATTTTGTAAGGAATGCTTTAGTTCGAACTGAGAGTGCAAAGGAGTTTCAAAAGACTAATTCATGCTTGATAAGGAGAGTGGGAGGGAAATGAATGTTAAATCTGTAGAGAATAACAAGCGATAACATTTAAACTTGAGGATGATCGACTACATTTATTACGTCCAGAAAAAAGATGGTGATTTTGTTTGAAATTGCCTTTTCCCCATGATATGTAATTCCCAGTATTTCACATACCAGTGTGGAGACCCCATGTTGGTTGAGAGGGAGCTCCTGGCTCTGAATGAATTCTCACCGTCTCAATGTGCAGTTAATGTGTGTCTCTGCACTGTTCATAAATCTATCAGCAACTTTAATACTTTACTCCTGAAATAGTTCGCCATTCCCACCAGCTTCTGACTTCTATAGGAGTACAATAATGCCTTCTCGGAGATAGAAGGCATTTCCTTGAGACTTGGCACAACCCATTCTCTTTTCCCCCTCACGTTCAGCAACCCAAGTTAAAGTGACACATGTGTACCACGAGCAAAAGAACCAGGAGGAACAACATAGAGCAGTCTATCTGTAGTACTCTCATCTCGAATCTGATCTCCTGCATCTGCAGTCCTCACTTTTGCCTATCCCTAATCAATCCTTGCCTTTCCAATGTATGTAAATCCTGTAGCTCATGATTCTCTTCAACAACGTGCCCACCACTGTTACCAGGCTCCCCAATCTATTGTTCTTGGCTTTTTCTTTCTATTTTGGTTAATAGCAAAAATATTAGGCAAACTCATGACTTTCAGCAGCTCACTTGTGACTATTGATGATGACAACATCTCAGAAAGGGACCCAACTATCACTTCCTTAGCTTCCTACAAATGTCTTGTGTCCACCTGATCAGGACCTGTGAAGTGATTCTTTTTTTTACACAGCATGTGGTTCGTGTAGGGAATGAATTTCCAGAGGAAGTGATGGATTGTGGGTAAAGTTATAGCATTTAAAACGCATTTAGTTAAGTCCAGGAATAAGAGAAAATCTGGGCCAAGCATAGGCAGGTGGGACTGGTTTAGTTTGGGATTATGGTCATCATGGACTGTATGGGTCGATAGGCCTTCTGAAAATACCCTCTGTAACTCGATGAGTCTATGTGTGTTTGTATGTCCAAGTTTGTATCTGCATATTTCTGTTGGTGTTTGTCTATTCCTGTCTGTCTATATATGTCTCTGTTAACCTCTGTGTGCATGTTTATCTCTCTGTGCTTATTACATATGTTCCTGCATTAGTGTATGGATCTCGGTCTGCGCATCCCTGTGCAATGGGAACTCTTCTTGTTTTTGCTGTGAATCACTGAAGCAGGGTCAAAACCACTGTCCCTTTCTCTCCCTTTCCCTCTTTTCTTTAAAGTGATACAAGCCCACACTCTGCTGGTCTGGTTTAGGTTTTTTCAATCCTTTCTCACATGTAAGGTTACTTGTCAGAATAAAATGTTAAAAATTCCAAGTTACATAAAGTGCATTAAAATTAATCTCATTGCTTTGGAACGTGGCTCACTCGGAATTGCTTGGATATAATTGCAATGGGAATATGCTTTAATGTGTACACTGTGTGTTGGAAATACTACCCATTGACAAACCATTTCCACATTGCAGAAGGAGCGCAGACATTTCTCCACACGAACATGTTCCACTCTGAGGGCCTAAGTAAAATGACAATCCTCTCCAATTCAACCTAGAGTGTGCATGTGCATGTGTGTGTGCATGTTCGCGCGCATGTATGTGTGTGTATGTGTGTGTGTGTGTGTGTGTGTGTGTGTGTTTGGTGCAATCAAAGTTCAGGTTGGATTGTGCTGTGAGCTGCTGCCCTCCCTCTCACCCTCCCAGACTGAATCCCTGGTCGTTTTACGCTTCTGCACCACAATTATGGTTGCGTGGGGGATAGGAAATCGGGGTGGGGGTGCAACAGAGATTGACAACAATAGAAATCTCAGCAGCTCTGGGAGCATCTTTGGACAAAAATGAAAGTTGACGTTTTGGATCGAGTGATCCTTACTCAGAACTCATAGTGGGGGATATTACATCACTGTAAACATCACAGAAACTGCCAGACCCACCCCACACAGATACACACACGAATGTAGACACATAGAGGCACTCACTATACATTGACTGTAATACAGACATGGAGAGTGTGTCAATATTTCACTCGCTCTGTCTGGTGTGTGTCAGTATTTTTGGGTGGAGTGTGACTGTAGGACAATTTCAATATTTGAAGATACCAAAGCTGAAGGATTTGTAAAGTTTGCTGAGGACGGCGTGGATCTCCAACAGGAAAGTTATATGTTGGCGTAGTATTTAGGTGTATGGCAGATGAGGATCAATGCAGCGCAGTGTGAAGTGATGCTCTTTCGTAGGAAGGACATTGAAAGGCAATATAAAACAGGTTGTACCGTACTAAAGGAGGTGCAGGAACAGAGGGACCAGATTATTGAAGATATCAGGACAAGTGGGGAGAGCAGTAACTATCACAGATTAGTTTCAGCATCTGAGCTGTTTACAGGAGAAGGTGTAGGAGGGAGCCTCCGTGCTCCCTTCCCAGGATGTGATGGAGACGATGTGAGTGAGCCCACCCTCCTACCTACCGACACCGTGGGGATTCCATTTGTACCAGCTCGACACAAAAGGGAGATGGCATCAGGGCCACGGCTTCTAAGTTGTGTAGGGGGGATCGAAGCTTCCAGTGGGTTTAAAGTGAGAATTGCCCTTCACTGAATATTGCTCCTTACTCGATTGCTGGGATGTGGATAGTTCAGAATCTCCACACCAGAGATCCCAGCCCTCTCCGGCTCGTACCAGGGTCCTCCACACATGGCGGGGGCAGTGGGGGGAGGGAACGGAGATCCGACACTCCACCACCCGGCTTTGCCCTTTCTGTCCTATTCCAGGCTGTTTCTCCTAAAATGGGAGCAAGGCAGGGTGGGAGTGAGGTTGGGAGTAGGTATCCCAGCTGTTAGTGCTGGTGTGGGGAGGGGAGGGGGGAGATATGGTGAGGTGTCTGTAGGGAGTCAGTCCACAGTGTCGTATCCATGCAATGTCATTAGTGCGTGTGTGTGGGGGGGGGGGGGGGGCGGAGATAATGGGGAGAGAGAGAGAGGGAAGGTGCTGCAAGCAGCAGTGAGAGTGGTGGAGCATGAATCTTGTTCTGGTTCGCTGCTGCAACAGATATAGAGTGAGTGTGAGGGAGCAGAGAGAATACAGTGACCCTTATCCTGAAAGAGCGGGGAAGGTTATTGATGGTTTTGCAGTATTGCTGGGCATTTCTTCAGACCGCAGATACTGCACTGAGCTGGGTGGGGAACTCAGACCATGCCAGGTGTGTCTGATACTGTGAGCCCACTCTGGGAAGAGAATGGTCCCCCTCTGTACTCGCCCAACCACCAGGACCTCCGTGCCCCTGTCGACAAACCGTGGTGTAATTGCACCTTATCTGCCATGTTCGGTGTAAACTATACAAACCAGCTCCAAAATACAAAAAAAAGCACAACTGTGTGCCCACTGGCCTTTTAAAGATGGCATCAGTGTTCAGGGATAACATAATATCCAAGGGTATCAGTGCGACGGTGAGTACCTCCAGCTGTGACGGATGGGAGAATAGGGCTGTCATTGAATGAGAGGGGCACCATGGGGTGGGGGAGGTAGTTAATGAGGTGAGTACGATAAGGTAGCACCAGGAAACTAGCTCGACCTTGTGCAGACAATCCCTCTATTACACTCAATGAAAATGGCACTGAGATAAATTATTGTTCGATTCAGCCCAATGATACGAAGACACTGTTGACCCCAATCCCAGTTACAATGCTGCAGCTGCTTGACCAATGCTCTCCATCACAGAGAAGGAGCGCAATGTCACGTTCCCCTTGGGAAATATGGCAGGGCAGGACACTGAGGTATCATTGAGGAAGCACTTTTGGACACATAATCATAATTCTGCTAGTTATAAAACAGAGATGGAAAAGAATGAACTGGGTTTAAAAGATAATGCTCTAATTTGGAGGAAGGCCAATTTTGATGATATTAGTAATAACTTCCAAACGGGATTGGAACTGATATTCGCAGTTACTGGGCCAGCTGAGAAGAGGGAGTCCTTCAAAAATGAGATGTCAAAATCACAGAGACAGTCTGTCCCTGTGAGGGTGAAGGGTAAGGCTGGTAGGTGTACGGAATGCTGGAGGACTGGAGAGATTGAGTGCCAGGTCACGGATAGGAGGGAAGCATATGTCAGATAGAGAGAGAGAAAGAGCAGGAGTTAAGGTTTTTTTCAGTACTCATTCACGGGATGAGGGTATGACTGGTTGGGCCTGCATTCATTACCCAACACTAATTGCACAGAGGGCAGTTACGAGTCACACACATTGTTGTTGGTCTGGAGTCACATGTAACCAATGCCAAGTAAGGACGGCAGTTTGCTTCCTTCAAGGCCATCAGAGAACCTGATGGGTTTTTCCAAAAATCAAAAATGGATTCATCATCGTCATTTGGCTCTTAATTGCAGTTTTAAAGTGACTGTCGGGAAAGGTCTAAAGCTAGTAGGAGTATACATAAGAGGGAAATCCTGAGGCCATAAAGGGGACATGAGATAGTTCTGGCAAATAGGGTTAAGGAGAATCCAAAGGGACTCCTCACATACATTAAGGACAAAAGAGTAACTCAGGAGAGTTTTAGGCCACTTAAAGATCAGCAAGGTTGCCGAAGTGCAAGAGATGGAGGCGATACTAAACAAGCATCGTGTGTCAGTATTGACTGCAGAAGGACATGGAAGCTAAAGAACTTTGGAAATAAACCGTGACATGTTGAAAAGTGCGTGCATTACAGAGAAGGAGATGCTGGATTTCGTAAAGCCCGTAAAGGTGGGAAGATCCACAGGACCTTATCAGATGTAGCCTAGAACTCTGTGGGAAGCGTGTGAAGTGATTGCTGGGCCCCTTGCTGAGATATTTGTATCGTCAATTGTCATAGATAAGGTACCGGAAGATAGGAGGCTTGTGAACTTGGTGAGATTACTGACAAGGTTTAAGAAGGTTTGTAAGGAAAAACTCGTGAGCCTGACTTCAGTGGAGGGCAAGTTGTTGGTGAGGATTATGAGGCACAAGGTTTGCATGGATTTTGAAAAGCAAGGACTGATAAGTGATAGGCAACATGGCTCATAGCATAGAAAGTTGTGTCTCACTAAATTGACTGAGTATGTTTGAAGAAGTGACAAAGAGGATTCATTGAGGCAGAGTTGTATATTGTTGATATGGACTTCGGTAAGACATTTGACAACTTTCTGCATGGTAGATTGGTTAACAAGTTTAGTTCATATGGAATACAGGGAGGATTAGCCATAGGTATACAGAATTAGCCCTCAGGCAGGAGAGAGAAGGTGGTGGTGAAGGATTGTTTTTCGAACAGGAGGGTTGTGACCATTGGTGTGCTACAAGGGTTGGTACTGGCTCCACTGCTTTTCACTATTCACATAAATCATTTGGATGTGAACATTGCATAATAGTTGCTAAGTTTGCAGCTGAAGCTAAAATTGATGGTGTAGTGGACAGCAAAGAAGGTTTACCTCAGAGTACAATGGGATCTTGATCAGATGGGCAGATGGGCTGAGAATTGGCAGATGGTTTTTAATCTAGATAAATGGGAGGTGCTGCATTTTGGAAATGCAAATCAGGGCAGAACATATACACTTAATGGTAAGGTCCTGGGGAGTATTGGTGAACAAAGAGACCTTGGAATGCAGGTTCTTAGTTACTTAATAGTAGAGTCGCAGGTAGATAGGATAGTGAAAAAGGCATTTGGTATGCTTGCCTTTCTTGGCCAGTGCTTTGACTATATGAATTGCATGGTCATGTTGCTGCTGTACAGCACATTACTTTGGCCACTTTTGGAGTACTGCATTAAATTCTGGTCTCCCGCCTTATGGAAATATATTATGAAAATTGAAGTGATTCAGTAAAGATTTACAAGGATGTTGCCAGGATTGGAGGTATAGGGAGCGTGCGAGTAGTATGGGTTATTTTATTCCTGTAGCATGAAGAGCATGTATAGGGTGTATAGCCAAGTTCTTTTCCCCCAAAACTAGACAGCATCAATTTCCGATGAGAGGGAAAAGACTTTAAAATGACCTAAGGAGCAACGTTTTCCCACAGAGAGTGGTGCATGTGTGGAATGAGCTGCCAGAGGAGGTGGTGGAGGCTTTTACAATTACACCTTCTAAATGACGTTTGGATGGGTACATGAAAAGGAAGGGTGTACATCCATATTGGCCAAATGCTGGCAATTGTGATTAGTTTAATTTGGGATATCACATCCGCATGGATGAGTTAGACTGAAGCGTCTTATTCCGTGCTGTGCATCTCCGAGACTCTGACTCTATCTGACGTTGCACCAATATCATATTAATTCATAATTCCCGGAAACACTAACCTATGTTGCTAGATATGATCGAAATGTCATCATTACAGCATTCTGAAACCTGCAAACACATCCTTCCATAACACTGACTCAGAGTCTCTCTCTCTGTCTATTTCCCAAATCCCTCCCATTTGTTGGTGTTTAAACTGCTTCCCCGCCATTCAGTTTAATTGTCCAGTTTCATTGTGAATCACTGTCCTATATCTTTCCCTGCCCTTGAATGTTGCTCATCCAAGAGCATCAGCTTCCAACACCACGAAGCTTAGAAACAATGTTCAAAAAGCATTGCTTGCGTTTTCTTTGACTTCCCAGTGTCTTGCCCTGTGCTCCATGTTGGATAGTGGGGTTTAAGCAGTTTTGAGTCACACCTTTGTAACTTGCTCTGTGCCTATCCATTGAACGCCTGTGCTAATCACTCTCTGCTGCTCATGTGCTCAGTAACATAAGGAATCCCCACAACTGATAGTGATTCAGACCAGGCTTCTCACTTGCATTTGACTGACATTTGAATTCAGTCTAGTTTTTTGTACGTTCGTGGAAATACTGGTGATGGTTTCCTTGAGGCTGTGTTTTAAGCTGCTATGGAAATTCAGGAAGACCAGAGGCTTTGGTGACCCAACTCTGGATGAAACATGGTGACTGTAGTTACAGCATCTGGATCTGCAACATGACCAACAAATGGAGCAGAGGCTGCAGAGAGGGGAATCTTTGTAAAATGGAATGAGGGCATTTCAATCAGATCAGCCATGATTTTGAAGAATGTTGGAGCAGGATTGAATGGCTCGCTCATGCAACTTATTCAGATATTTCTGTTAGTAACAAGCCAATTTCCCTTTTCTTTCAGTTTCCAAGACTGGTGGGTAGTGAATCACCTCCTCCTGTTCCTGTGGAACAGAAATCTGGGGACTCACTAGTCTCCAGATTTCCTTGTATCCCAGTCTCGAACAGTTGAGTGACTGCCTCCTGTTCCTGTGTCCCAGTCTCGAGCAGTTGAATGCCTACCTTCTGTCCCTGTGTCCCAGTCTCGAGCAGTTGAGTGCCTACCTCCTGTCCCTGTGTCCCAGTCTCGAGCAGTTGAATGACTACCTCCTGCTTCTCCCTGTTCCTGACCAGCAGTTTCAATGCTCTGAATGATGTCATAAGGGAAAGAAAGAACTTGATAACAGGGAATTTCAAACTTGGAGCAGCATTATACAAATGTATCTAGAAACGGCTCCACCAAACATTTTATGCAGCCCGTCTGTTATTTTGGTCCTGTCTCCTTTAATAAACAGGGTCAAACATATACAACAGTGCAGTGTTCCGACAATACTCCCACATACAGGGAAGACAGATTAAAAAGATTGAAAAATGTATGATCTATCCCTCAGCAACCCACATCCATTCCATCGAAATCGAGTAAATGTTCCCATTTCATTGTGTTATGTAAAATGATATAAGGAACTGGTCAACTGAACCTGTTTGTTTGGTGTCTGTGACTAATGTCAGTCTCCATGGATTCCAATTATCCCAGTGGAGGGTTTCCATCTTTTAATGATAAAAGGGCTTCATTCAATATGTAATCCCATAGTATGGGCGGGAGAATCACCGAGAGCACTAACAGGGATCAGCGCTCCAGAAGGAGGGAGAGATCAGAAATTGAGAAATATTAGACTGGAAAGTTCCAACATTGCATCAGAATCTGAGAACGTTATACTAGAATGTTTCAACAATGGATCAGAACCTGAGAACAGTAGACTGGAATGTTCCAATGATGGATCAGAATCCGAGAACAATAGACTGGAATGTTCCAACAATGGATCAGAATCTGAGAACAATAGACTGGAATGTTCCAACAATGGACAAGAGTTTATCCTATTATGTTGGGATTCTTTCTACTTATTATTGGTGGCCGTTATCATCGCGGATCGAATATGCACTTTACATTATTCAATGTTTTTATTATCCTATCCTGGCTATTGTTGGTGTCCCTGGTAAGTTTATCTGTCGATTTATTACTTGAATTAACCATGTGCGACTGTATTACTGTTCTTTTCATTTGCTCTACTCTGTAAGTATTCACGCTCCAAACCACAACAAACAACAGTGAACTTGTTCATTCGTTCTCTCCTTCTTTAGTTCTGGCACTAGGCCTTGTTGGTTGACCTGCTCACTTTCAGGTATGAACCAGAATTCATTGCATCACTGCCCTTGCTATTTAAATATTCAAAGCTTGGAGGTCACTGTTTTATGTTCTGGATGCAAACTCCATTTCCTTCCTCTGATTCCATCTCATCCCTGACCAATAACTGAGGCTGAAACAGACGAGTCACAACTACGGTCATCCCTTTGGCCACAATCTGATTACTGACACCATATCCTGACCATTTCTAATTTTACCTATTGACAACTGCAGAATTTACTTCACTGGTTCATCCAATCTGCTGTTTGAACCTTCAACTATGAAACACAATCTTAATAAAGCCAATAATCAGCTGCTGCTTTACCAAATGTGAGTCAGTATTCCATGGCTTGTATCTAAACGCAGTCCAAAATCCCATCATTCCTGTACGGATTGCTTTATATTGGTGTTGGGTCTGGCAATGCCTTTACTTTAATATTCACAAGCACATCGTCACCTCTGTCTATGACACGGTCCTCAGTCTCCCTCTGTTAATGACACAAAGTCCTGTCAGTAGTTCACATTTAAGCTGATATCCTCTGTGTCTATGCTCTCTCAAATAATAAATTTCATATTTACTGCCACCAACACACACACACACACACACACACACACACACACACACACACACACACACACACACACACACACACACACACACACACACACAATATCTTAACTTATATTTTGGCAGTGGAGACACACAGCCATACATTTGTGGGATCCCATTTGCTGTCACTCACTGCATGGGTTACAAATCATCCCGTGCAAGACATTCCTGTAGTGCAAGTATAGTAGCAATATACTGGCAAATGATAGCAATGGTCCCCATGCTGGGCAGGTAGGACAAGTTATAGATTAGTCCACTAGCATGGTCTGCATGGCTCTCCATTCTGTCTCGTCCCTTGTCCCAGTTTATGGTGGCTGGCATGGTTCTGTGAGGCAGATTCATAATTTGATGTAACTAACTATTTCAACTGTTCTGGCAATAATTTTATTGAATGTTCTCATTCTTGTGATTGGACCCACCATTTTCTCACTTCTCCAGTTACTCCCACTCCTTTGTCTCCTTATCCATTTTTTCACAGCATATTATTGCTAATTAATTGTTTTTTTTCTGTACCTTTTCCTGGTGTTGTTTTTTGGATCCCAAGGGTATCGAATGCTGGCATTGTGAAGCTCAGAAACAATGAAATGGTATGTGGTGGGCTGTTGCTCCAAGTTGCAAAGGGGGTCCCAGCAGCTTTGAGACACGCCTTTGAAACCTGGTCTGTGCCTGACCACTGAAAGCCTGTATTTGTCCGTCTCAGATGATTGCACAGTCCATAACATGAGGAAACCCCTCGAGTATTATTGTCAAGAAACAGGACTCTACCTTGGAGATGAGGGGCTTCTGACTGACTTTCGTTAAGGAACGGTTAGTAGAGGTGATGGGGATGGTTTGCTGGAGGTTGTGCTGTGAGCTGCGTCAGATATTCAGGGTGACCTGAGGATTAGTGACCCAACTCTGGATGAGTCATGTTGACTGTTGTTACAGCATCTGGGTCTGTAACATGAACAACAAATGGAGCAGAGGCTGCAGAGACAGAAAGCTCGGAAACCAGAGAGTGGGTGTGGGGAAAGGGATCTGCCAAATCTGCCTGTGTCTTAACGAGGAGAAACACATCCTTTCCCTCTCCCCTTTAAATACACTCATGCAAATTCACCCTCTCCTCCCCGCAACCAAACACACTCCCCATCTCTCACATGCACACACACACACTCCCCTCTCTCACACGCACACACAGCCTCTCTCTCCCTCCCAAAGAAACACATATTCCCCCTCACTCTGTCACAAACGCACACTCTCCCTCTCTCTCCCTCCCACAGACACCACCTTCTTTTCAAACACACACGCACATGAGCATAAACACACGGAGGCACACACACACATCTCATCTGTAAGATGAATTTTCATTTGCTGGTTTGTATTTCCAGATGCATTATATTTTCTCAGAAAAATATACAATTTGTAGACAGTCAGTTAACGCGATATTTTATGAACTCCTACTTTGGAAATAAACCCAGTCTGATTCCAGGTGAAGACACATACACTCTCCAAGCAAGATCGCATGCCTAAAATACGTTGTCTGACTGGAGGGGTCACCTCCTTTACATCGACAATACCTGAAGGTATGTCCAGGCAGGACTTGAAAGGAACTCTTGGATTTGCATATGCACCAATCAAAATCTGCATCTCAATTCTAACCGATTAAAGATTTAGCTGCCATCTCAGATGTGTTCAATTCATGTGCATGTGTTGTACAACCCTTTCATCTTTTCCTTATAAATTTTGTGCCTAAGGTCCTCTCTCTCTAACACCTGACGAAGAAGCAGGACAATGAAAGCTTGTGTTTTCAAATAAACCCGTCAGACTATAACCTGGTGCCATGTGATGATTGACCTTATTCAACCCAGTCCAAAGCTAGCACCTCCATATCATGGTTTTTATTGGTTAACCAATTTTCTCTCCAAGGAAATAAATTGTCCCAACCCCATATGCTCTTGACTTGCATATTAATCTTTTGTTAAGCATATTATGCATTGCCTTCTTGAAGTTCAAATATAATACATTTTTCAGATCCCCATTATTGAACTTGTTTGTCACACTTTTTAATTTAGAAAAATAGGAAAAAAGTTCAAACATGATTTATCCTTAATAAAATCATGTTGACTTTGATGGATTGTGGTTTGACTTTCAAAGTCTCCTGTTATTAATTCCTTAATAACAGATTCGAACAATTTGTCTTCAGTCCCAATCGTTTGCTCGTACCTTTCCATTCCCGAGTGAAGTTGGTTATTCTAAGTTCTTCCCTTTCCATAACCTCGACAGTCCGTTTCAATTCCTGTGAAATAGGCACGAGGCTGTAAAAGATCGACTCCAATTGCTGTGTAAGAGGCATGGGTGGCGGATTGGAATCATTCTGTTCCTGCTTTACACACACAATGGGCTGAATGTCCTCCTGATGTTCCTACACTATAAAGTCGATGGCTTGCATGTCATGCGCCTGCTCCTGACCAAGCCACTCAAGATCTCAATGTCCTCCTCCAGTTGCTCAGTGACAAGTTTGGGGAATTATGGAATCTCCCTGCTGTTTTGCCACATTTCGAGTGTTGAATTGTGCAGGCATGTTGCGTTGCCCACAGTAGGTAGCTCAGTGGTTAGCACTGCTGCCTCCCAGCACCAGAAATCTGGGTTCAATTTCAGTCTCGGGTCATTGTGTGGAGTTTGCACATTCTCCCTGTGCCTGCAAGCAATAGCATAGGCTACATAAATCTTTCAACCGTATATTATAATGAATTAGTACAGTAAGTGTCACAATTTAACACTACAGTCACTACTACAGCACTGTACCTTGCACCAAGATCTTCACCAGAAAGCGCGCGAGCTGACTGACCACGTGATGCTGAGGCGAAATTCCAGTTCTCTCCAAGATATTCCCCTCCCGGTTTGAAATTAATTTCCTTGTAAATGTAGACTAAAAATCCCACATTCAGGCTCAGTTTCAAGGTTTGCAGAGCCGATTACAGTCCTGCTTTAGGTGAACACACTGAGGGTGTATTTGGCAGACAGGGATCCTGAGGCTGGGATTTGCTGTTCAGCTGGTGCCAGAGACGGTCTCCCATAACAGTGAACGGGAGCTCGCTTAATAAAGAAAGGGGCACAATTCACTATTGTGTTGCAGCGAAATTGTGTTTAATAAACCCACCTTTATTGGATAACTGCCTGTATATTGAATGGAGGATTAAAATTGATGGACCAAAGCGAATACAGTAGTTCCTAATTTATATGTTCCAATGTTTAAACATCCTAAAGGATATGAACATTGTATGGGCAAAACTGAATTGAGGAGATTTTCACCATGAATTAGAATGGTGGATGCTTAGTGTGTTGAATGACCTACTTCTTTCCCGATGTTTCTGTGCAGTCTGTGGGAAAGCTCTGTAAATCCTGCCACCTGCTCTCAGATGTTAGCGAGGAGATCTCTGCAGGGTTAACACGGTAGTATTTCCCGTTCCAATACTGAAGCTGATGCCGGGTGATCTGTACGGTTTTACCCTTTAAGACCCCAGAACAGTTTGATACAATAGAGTGTCTTGCTTGGCCGTTTCCGAGACCATTGTAGTTTTTCACATGTCTGGAGTCACGTTTAGACCAGACCAGGAAAGCGCAAGAGATTCACTTCCTGAAAGTACATTGAGGAAGGAAATTGGTGTTTACAATCGATATTGGCTAAGGTTTCTGATAATGACGCCAGCTTTTACATCTCGATATTTTATTAATTATAACGTCAACCAGCTGCCACAGCATTAGCTTGGTCTGGATTAGTAATCCAGTGACTTTTCCACAACTGCACCATCTTCACATGGAGATCTATCTGAAACCACGCTGAGTTGGTTATTTCTGTGCTGCTTGACAGCTCTGTCAATAAGAACTCCCACCAATGTGACTATCGCGACGGGACTCAGGGCGTCGTAAATAGACAGACTGTAGCTATTCCCTTGTCATGGCATTGAACATAGCTGAGTAAATTTCCACATTGCCAGGGAGATGTCAGAGTTGGAGCTGGAATGAAACAGCTTCCCCAGGGACACGGCTTATTGTGCAGCACAAGACTTCAGTCCTATTGCAGGAATGGGGTAGTATCTATTGTGTTCAGCTGTTTCTTCATGTCACGTACAGCAAATCAGATCGATTAACGACTGACATCTGTGATTCTTCGGGCAGCATGGCGAGAGTGAGGTGGATCATCAACTCAACACTTCTGGCTGAGGACTGTGCAGATAATACAACCATGTCTTTTACACTGATGTACAGGGCTGTCCCGTTATTTAGGATGGCCATATTTATAGAGTCCTCTCCTCCAGTGAGTTGTTTAATAGTCCATCGACATTTATGTCTGGATGTGGCAGCACTACAGAACTTCGATCTGCTCTGTTCGTCTTGGGATCATTTTGCCCTCTGTATCAGATGTTCGTCCTGCTGTTTCGAATGTAACCAGTCAAGTGCGGTCGCTTCAATGGATTGTCATCAGGTTTAGGTGCACATGGTTCCGACCCTATCATGTTCACCCGCACTCGTCGCTGAACCGTAGATCAGCTTGATGTTAATGGTAGTTTGAGGGATTATCCTCGGAAAATGTTACGGATTGTAGTTGAATACAATTCTGCTGCTGCTGTGATTCTACCGCACCACATGAATGCCCATTTTGAGCTCCAATATGTTCAATTCAATTCTATTGACTATCCCCCAGTTCACACCAAGACCCATTCATCCATCAGCCATGTACTCCGTGTCTTAAACTGGTTTCTGATATGGTAACATTTCCATTTTCCTATTCTCATTCTACTCTCCTTAGTGTCACGCCTCCAATGTGTTACTTTACTCAAACCCCTTCACATACGCATCTGAATCTTTTCCATTCCCCCAATGCAATCTTCTGTGTTTGATGTGAATGTGTTCCCCTCTGTTTCTCTCCCTGACCATGATTAAGAGCTCTGCAGTGTCAGTGATGCCACCCTTAGATTAGATTAGATTAGATTAGATTACTTACAGTGTGGAAACAGACCCTTCAGCCCAACAAGTCCACACCAACCCGCCGAAGCGCACCCACCCATACCCCTACATTTACCCCTTACCTAACACTACGGCCAATTTAGCGTGGCCAATTCATCTGACCAGCACATCTTTGGACTGTGGGAGGAAACCGGAGCACCCGGAGGAGACCCACGCAGACACGGGGAGAACATGCAAACTCCACATAGTCAGTCGCCTGAGGCGGGAATTGAACCTGGGTCTCTGGCGCTGTGAGGCAGCAGTGCTAACCACTGTGCCACCCTTATGCAGTTTCAGATCAAGTAATTTGTGCACCTTGCATTATCGGTCACTTCCCAGTGCACAGCATTCCGTGATAGACAGGGTGTTTGAGCAGCTTTAACACACGTCTATGGAACGTGTTTAAAAACAGAAATTGCTGACGAAACTCGGCAGGTCTGGCAGCATCTTGTGGAGTGAAAGAAGAGTTAATCTTTCAGGGCCAGCGACCCTTCTCCAAACCTCCCATTTTCTCCAGCAATTTTTGCATTTTCATTTTCAGTATACATAGTTATTTGTTTAATTGAAAATTTGTTCTGAGCCTATTCATTTCTAGAGAAACTCAACAGGTCTGGCATCATCTGCAGAGACGGAGAAAGAGATTTAGTGTTTCAAGTCCAGTATGATACTTCTTCAGAACTGAAAAGGATTGGAAAATTAGCTTTATAATCCCTTGACAGATGTGGGGAGTGGGTTGACGGGTAAAAGAGGGTATGGCAAAAGATAAACATGCTTTTAATAGTGGTGAACGAGAAGATCATGTGAAGTAGCCTAATAATTAAAATGTGAATGGGGAAAAGGGGTTCTCTCTATTGAGTGAACGATAAAGAAGATACAACCACACAAGGTCATAGGGAGGCCAGACGGGAGAATGTACGGAAACTGGAGAACAGTTATAATGGGATCAGACTGTGAAGTTGTGAAATTGTACGTTAACTCCTACAGGATGTAACGTATGAAAGTGTAAAATGAGTTGTTACTTGAGGTTGGGTTGTGCTTCATTGGAACATTGCAGCAGCCCAGGGCTGAAATTTTAGCATGAGAGCAAGATAGGCTATTGAAATGGCAAGCAATGAGAAGGCCAGGGTTATTTCTACAGACAGAGTGGGAGAGTTCCTCAAAGCAATCTCTGTTTGGTCTTACCAATTTAGAGAGACTACATTGTGAGCAGCAATGATAAGAGACCATATTGAAAGTGTACAAGTGAAATGTTGCTTCACCTGGAAGGTATGTTTGGTTCTTTGGACAGTGAGGAGGGAAGAGGTGAATGAGCAAGTGTTGCAGCTTCTGCAATTGCATGGAAAGGTGCCATGGAGGAGTGGGGAAGTGTTCGGGGTGATTGAGGGGACCGAGAGGGAACGGTTCCTGCGAAATACTGACAGTGGGCGGGAGGGGAAGATGTGTTTGATGGTGCTGTCCTGCTGGGGATGGTGGAAATGGCAGAAAATGATTATGTCAACGTGGATTCGAGTGCAGGAAGACGTGTGGACAAGCAGGAATCTATCATTGTTCTGGGATGAAGTGGACGGATTGAGGGCAACACCCTGGGAGATGGGACAGTGACAGTTGAGTTAGGGGATTTCTGGTTTGAAGGAAATGAGGTCACATTAGACACAGCTCACAGGAATGTGGCATCATCAAACAGAAATAACAGAGATGGAGAAACTTGGAGAATGGAGTCAGCCTCCGCTGATCATGTGTTCAGCCCCATGCAGAAGTTCCTCCTGAATGATTGAAAAGAACCAGGCATCGAAATTGAGGATTTCTTCCTCACACCTGGTCTGAAGGGAAATGTGAAAATAGACCCAGAGGAAGGTCAGTGAGGATACATGAGCAGACATTCAAGCAGATATCCCAAACCGCTCAGTAATTATTATTTCTGTTCAAAAGAAGAACTAGATAAGCAGGTGAAGCACACATGTTTGAAAAAAGCTCTCAAGGATACTATTGATGAGCATTTCGGGAGGGTCAGATTTATAATGTTTATTTCAGGGACCATAAGCTGATGTTAGGCAATAATTTCAGCTGTGCTTCCTGATTTACCCCATAGAAAACATTGCCATTGCTGCTCCATTCTCTTCCCTGCTCGTCTCCCCTTCCTGATTCCAGGTTCTTCCTCTCCAATTACAGAGTACATTCTCTCACATTATGGTCCGTACCCACTAAACCTGAAACTCTCTGATCAAGTCTACCTACTCTGCTGTAGCATCAAGCTGTGTTTTGTGCTGCCACTTTGCCTCTGGTCTCAGTGTGGCTCAGCCTCTCCATTCATGCTGTTTTACACCACCCACTCACATCTCACTCCGGAAAGTTTCCTTCTTGGAGTAAACCTTATTGAAAACACCTCTCCCGCTTTGCACTGAATTCACACTGTGATCCAAATTTCAGAAATACTCAGCCTTCGTTGCACTCTCCTAAATGTAGATGCTGACTGTGAGATACAAGAATTCCCCTTCTTACATGGTTCAGGCCTGTGATGCGCTTTCACTGTAGAGATCATCACCCCATTTGGAAAAAAAGCAATTCAATTGTTTGGCCTCTTATTGGTACTCGTAAGAGTTTCCTGCTGCCTTAGTATTGTAACATGGAGAAAAACAAATCACAGTAGGAAGTTCGGGCTGAGTGTTATTTACCTGCCATTTGAATACTGTCTCAAATTTGGGCAGTGCTTATCTTTAAGTGCTTGTTCGTGAAGTTAGTGTCAGATAGCGTGTAGGAGGTTGAGGGATGACGTTGTAGAAGTTTATAAAAGCATGAGAGGTATGAACAGAGTGACCAGCCAAGGTCTTTTTCACGGGATGGGGTAGTTCAACCATAAAAGGCATAGGTTTAAGGTGAAAGAGGGAAGATTTGAAATGGACGAAGGATCAATGTTTTCACACATGTGTGTATATGGAATGAGCTGTTAAAGGAAGAGTTGGAGATGCAAGTACAGTTACAACATTTAAAACGCAATAGGACAAACACACGAATGGAAACAGTTCAGAGGCATATGGACAAAATGCAATCAGATGGTTCTAGTTTAATTTGGAAAGCCTGTTCAGCATGGACAAGTGGGACAAATGGGCCTGTTTGTGCGCGATATGACTGTATGAATCTAGAAAGCGAGGAAAAGTGGAGAAAAGACATGATGTAGTAAAGTGGCAAGAAATACAAAAACAAGCATCACGAGCTTTTCCAAGCATATAAAAAAAAGTTCAAGATGAGTGTGTGAACTGAGGTAGAAATTAAATCCGGAAAGTACATTGAGGATAATTAGTGGGTGTGACTGAAGAATTGGCTACAGAGAGCAGACAGATAATTTACATCTTTCCTCACAGGGGAAGGCACAGTAAGTATATCAATGATGTAAACAAAATGGTAATAGGAGGGAAATTCTTGAACCGTCTCTAAAAGGAACAAGGATTTTTTTCTAACAGATAAGAGTAAGAGTAGACAGGTCAGCAGTAATTCATAGCTGGTTTTAAAAGAAATGGTGACAGTCTTGGGATATTGGCGACCTCTCTATTAGATATTAGTTCTGCTGTTTGTTAATGTAAGCGGTAGCTTGAATTGGCTGTCATCAGGTTTAGGTACTCATGGTTTTGACCGTGGTATATTCACCCACACTCATCACTGAACCGGAGATCGGCTTCATGGTAATGGTAGACTGAGGATTATATTGTGGTTGAATATAATTCTACTGCTGCTGCTGCTGTTACAGCTGCTATGATTTGCAGCATCACATGAATGTCCAGTTTGAGCAGCAATACAATTCTGCTACCTGGCCTCAATTCGCACGGGGACCCGGACACCCTTCTCCCCTGTACACAATGCCCTATCCCGGTTTCTGATGTGGGAACGTTTCCATTTTTTAAAATTCTCATCCTGTTAGGGTATCTTCATGGTGCCATGCCTCCAATTTGTCACATTCCTCAGAAGCATTAACCGTTTTCACCTGAATATTTTCCCCTCAAGTAATGCCATCTTCTGTTTAAAGCGAATGTGTTTCCCTTTCTTTCTCTCCATGACAATGACTAAGAGCTCTGTAATGTCGGTGATGACAGCCTTATGTAGTTTCAGAACAAATGAATTTGTATACCTTGCATTATCATTCACTTCCCCGGTGTATGGCGCTCCATGTTGGACAGGGCGTGGGAGCAGTTTTGACACACATGTTTGAAACTTATTCAAAAACAGAAATTGCTGAAGACACTGACAAGTCTGACAGCATCTGTGGAGTGACAGCAGAGTTAATCTTTCGGGTTCTGTGACTGTTCCTCAAAGCACCCAGTAAGCTATATTGAAAATGTATTCTGTAACTTTTCATTTTTGAAGGAACTCAGTGGGTTCTGCAACATCTGCAGAGATAGAGAAACAATGTTAATGTTTCAAGTCCAGTGTAAATCTTCTTCAGACGTGTAAAGGATTGGAACGTGAGTGTTTTAGTATCTTGGCAGAGATGGGAAAGAGTGTTTGGAAGCCCAGTGTGAAAGACAAATGGGCTTCTAATTTTGCTGAAAGAGTCATGGATATATAATGGGTGTAAATTAATATGTAAATATTAGAAATTGATTTTCTCTGTTGAATGCAATATAAACAAGACACGAACTTAGGGAGCCCAGGAGGGAGAGTGTACGGAAAATGGAGAGCAGCCATACTTGGTTCAGGCTGTGAATTTATGGAATTGAATATTAACTCCTACAGACGGTAACATACCAAATTATAAAGTGGGGTGTTACTTGAGCTTGGGTTGTGCTTCATTGGAATATTGCAGCAGCCTGCATTTTCTTAGAATCCCTACAGTGTGGAAACAAGCCCTTCATCCCAACAGATTTTATACTGACTCTCCAAAGAGTATGCGAAACAATCACATTCTCTACCCTATTACTATACATAGACCCTTGACTATTGCACCAAACATCAACATCCCTGAACACAACCTGCAATTCAGCATGGTCAGTTCACCTAACCTGCACAACTTTGAACTGAGGCAGGAAACTAGAACATCTCGAGGAAATTGAACCCAATTCCCTGATGTTGTGAGGCAGCAGTGTAAACCACTGAGCAACCGTGCCATCCGGAACCGACCACAATTCTATACGAGCAGAAATGAAGCCATTCGGGCCATCAAGTCTGCTCCACCATTAGATCGTGACTGACAGATTTTCAACCCCATTTTCCTGCTTCCTCTCAGAAACCTTTGATCGCCTTGTCAATCAAAACTTATCTGTGTCTGTTTTAAATATACTAAGTAGAACATAAAACAATACAGCACAGAACAGGCCCTTTGGGCCACGATGTTGTCCCAAGGTTTAACCCTAATGTAAAATGTAGTATTTTAACCTACGCACCCCTCAACTCACTGCTATCCATGTGCATGTCCAACAGTCGCTTAACTGTCCCCAATGACTTTGCTTCCACCATCAGAGCTATTAATGCATTCCATGCATTCACAACTCTCTGAGTAAAGAACCTACATCTGACGTCTCCCTTTTACCTTCCTGCTCATATTGTCAAACTATGACTTCTCGTAATCGTCAATCCTGCCCTGGGGAAAAGTCTCTGCGTGTTGACTCTCTCTATTCCTCTCATTATTTTGTCGACCTCGATCAGCTTTCTTCTCTCATCCTTGTATCCAGAGAGAAAGGTCCAAGCTCGCTCAAACTTTCTTCATAAAGCAAATCCTCCAATCCAGGCAGCATCCTGGTAAACATTCTTTGCACCCCCTCCAAGGCCTCTGTATCTTTCATATAAGAGGGCGTCCACAACTGGACACAATATTCCAAGTGTGGTCTCACCAGGGACGTGTAGATCTGCAGCAAAAACTCACGGCTCTTAAACTCGATCCCCCTATTAATGAAAGCCAAAACACCATATGCTTTCTTGACACGCTATCCACTTGGGTGGCAACATTGAGGGATCTATGCATTTGCGCACCCAGGTCACTCTGTTCCTCCACACTGCCAAGAATCCTGTCTTTAATGCTATATTCAGGATTCGAATTTGATATTCCAAAATGCATCACATTTCATTTATCCAGGTTGAACTCCATTTGCCATTTCACAACCCAGCTCTGCGTCCTGTCTATGTCGCGCTGCAACCTACAGTAGCCCTCTATACTATCGACTTCTCCTCCAACCATTGTGTCATCAGTAAATTTACTAACCCACCCCATAATCTCCTCATCCAAGTCATTCATAAAAACTACAAAGAGCAGAGGCCCAAGTGGGATCCCTCTCAACACTGTCCTCTAAGCAGAATACTTTCCTTCTCTAACCACTGTCTGCCTTCTGCCATCCAGCCAATTCCGAATCCAGATAACAAAATCTTGCTGTATCCCATACTTCCTGACTTTATGAATGAGCCTTCCATGGCAAACCTATAAAATACCTTGCTGAAGTCCACATGTACCACATCCACTGCTCGACTGTCGTCGACATGTCTTGACACCTCCTCAAAGAAATCAATAATATTTGTGAGGCATGACCTGCCCCTCGCAAAGCCATGCTGACTGTCTTTAATCACACTATGCTTTGCAAAATAGTCACAAATCCTATCCCTCTTAATTTTTTCCAAACTTTGCTGACCACAGACGTAAGACTGACTGGTCTCTAATTGCCAGGGACTTCCCTATTAGACTTCTTGAAATGAGGAACAACGCTCGCCTCCTTCCAATCCTCCAGTACAACTCCTGTGAAGAGTGAGGAGGCAAATATCCTCACCAGTGGCATAATACATAGAACATAGAAAAGTACAGCGCAGTACAGGCCCATTGGCCCTCGATGATGCGCTGACCCAAACCCACCTAACCTACACTAGCCCACTATCCTCCATATGCCTATCCAATGCCCGGTTAAATGCCCATAAAGAGGGAGAGTCCACCACTATTACTTGCAGGGCATTCCATGAATTCATGATTCGCTGAATAAAGAATCTACCCCTAACATCTGTCCAATACCTACCACCCCTTAATTTAAAGCTATGCCCCCTTGTAATATCTGACTCCATATGTGGAAAAAAGGTTCTCATTGTCAACCCCATCTAAACCCCTAATCATTTTGTACACCTCAATCAAGTCACCCCTCAACTTTCTTTTCTCCAATGAGAACAGCCCCAAGTGCCTCAGCCTTTCCTCATACGATCTTCCTACCATACCAGGCAACATCCTGTTAAACCTCCTCTGCAGCCATTCCAGTGCCTCCACATCCTTCCTATAGTTCGGCGACCAAAACTGCACACAATATTCCAGATGCGGCCGCACCAGAGTCTTATATAACTGCAACATGACCTCAGGAGTCCGGAACTCAATTCCCCTACCAATAAAAGCCAGTACGCCATATGCCTTCTTCACAACTTTCAGAGATGTGTTTGCATGGACACCAAGATCCCTCTGCTCATCCACACTACCCTCATCCACCTCCTTAGTCACCATCTCAAAAAAGTCAATAAGGTTTGTGAGGCACGACCTGCCCTTCACAAAACCATGCTGACTATCCTTGATTACATTATTTCTGTCCAAATGTTCATAAATCCTATCTCCTACAATTCTCTCTAAGACTTTGCCCACAACAGAAGTGAGACTTACTGGCCTATAGTTACTAGGGTTATCCCTAGATTAGATTAGATTAAATTAGCTTACTTACAGTGTGGAAACAGGCCCTTTGGCCCAACAAGTCCACACCGACCCGCCGAAGCGCAACCCACCCATACCCCTACATTTGCCCCTTACCTAACACTACGGGCAATATAGCATGACCAATTCACCTGACCAGCACATCTTTGGACTGTGGGAGGAAACTGGAGCACCCGGAGGAAGCCCATGCAGACACGGGGAGAACGTGCAAACTCCATACAGTCAGTCGCCTGAGGCGGGAATTGAACCCGGGTCTCTGGCTCTGTGAGGCAGCAGTGCTAACCACTGTGCCACTGTGCCAGACTACTCCCCCTCTTGAACAAGGGAACCATATTTGCTTTCCTCCAGTCTTCTGGCACTATTCCTGTAGACAACAAGGACGTAAACATCAAGGTCAATGGCTCTGCAATCTCCTCCTTTGCTTCCCAGAGAATCCTCGGATAAATGCCATCAGACCCAGGGGACATATCTATTTTCACCCTTTCCAGAACTTCCAACACCTCTTCCCTACATACCTCAAAGCCAACCATTCTAATTAATTGTGACTCAATATTCACATTGGCAGCAATGCCCTGTTCCTGAGTGAATACTGATGAAAAGTATTCATTCAGTGTCTCGCCAATCTCTTCAGCCTCCATGCACAACTTCGCACTACTATCCTTGACTGGACCTATTCCTACCCTAGTCATTCTTTTATTCCTGACATACCTATAGAAAACCTTTGGGTTTTCCCTAATCCTACCAACCAAGGACTTTTCATGTCCCTCCTTACTGCTCTTAGCTCTTTCTTTAGATCCTTCCTGGCTACCTTATAATTCTCAATCGCCCCAATTGAAACTTCACGCCTCATCTTTACATAGGCCGCCCTCTTCCCTTTAACAAAAGATTTCAACTCCTCATTAAACCACGGCTCCCTCATACGACACTTTCCTCCCTGCCTGACAGGTACACACTTATCAAGGACACTCAATAGTTGCTCCTTGAACAAGCTCCACATATCGATTGTGCCCTTCCCTTGAAGCCTACGTTTCCAAGCCAACGCATCCTAAGTCATGCCCCACCGCATCATAATTTCTCTGCCCCCAGCTATAACTCTTGCCCCGCAGTGCACACTTCCCTCTCTATCACTAGTGTAAAAGTCACCGAATTGTGGTCACTGTCCCCAAAGTGCTCACCTACCCCCAATTCTAACACCTAGCCTGGTTCGTTACCCAGAACCAAATCCAGTATGGTCTCATTTCTTGTTGGCCTGTCTACATATTGTGTCAAGAAACCCTCCTGCACACATTGGACAAACACCGAACCATCTAACGTTCTCGAGCTATAGCTTTTCCAGTCAATATCTGGAAAGTTAAAACCCACCATAACAACAACCCTATTTCTTTCACTCTTCTCCTGAATCATCCTCGCAATCCTTTCTTCTACCTCTCTAGGACTATTAGGAGGCCTGTAGAAAACTCATCTAACAGGGTGACCTCACCTTTCCTATTTCTAACCTCAGCCCAAATTACCTCAGATGGCAAGTCTTCATCCATCGTCCTTTCCACCGCTATAATACTATCCTCTCCTGCGCGCCTTCTCGGAAAATCCTATCCAGATAAGCTTGTGCTATACCAGCTTCCGGGTGTGCTCCGTGTTTTTTCAAAAAAAGACTTTAAATTTAAACCGTTAAACAAACGTAACCTCTTTTCTTGCTTCCCCGAGCTGTCTTGGATAAATCTGGTCTGGCCCTGGGGACGTATCCATCTTAATGTTTTCCAAAGTTTCTAGCACATCAATTTAATCAATCTTGACCTGGTCAAGACTGATCTGTCCCAGCTCCTCTAAGTTTTCATTTACAATAAGTTCCCTTTCCTTGGTGAAAATCGTTGCATGAAACTCATTTAGGGCTTACTCTATCTGCTCAGACTCCATGCATAAGTTCCCTACGCTATCCCTGATCAGCCCTTCCTACTCACTGATTATTCTCTTATTCCTCACGTATGAGAAAAATACACTTGGACTCTCCTTCATCCTTCTTGCCAAGCCTTTTTCGTGCCCCATCATGGCTCACCTCAGTCCATTTCTGAGCTCCTTTCCAGCAAGCCTGTCATCCTCTAAAGCTGTGCTAGATCCTTGCTTCCTCCATCTTATGTAAGCTGCCTGCTTCCTTTTTACGAGACGTTCCTCTGTTCTCGTCATCCAAGGTGCTTTATTCTTGCCCAATCTTACCTGTCTCAGAGGAACAAATGTGTGTGTCACTCGCAATAACTGCTCCTTAAACAGTCTCCACATGTCTGCTGTGCCCTTTCTGTGGAAGATTTGCTCCCAGCCTGTACTTCCCAACTCTGCTGTGATAGCATCATAATTTCCTTTTCCCCAATTAAATATCTTCCTTCGGAAACTGCTCCTTTCACTCTCCCAGACTATGCCACATTTGAGGCAGTTGTGAGCACTTTGACCAAAGTGCTCTCCCACTGTGAGTTCTGACACCTGTCCTGGCTCGTTGCCGAGCTCAAAATTCAAAATAGCTTCTCCCCTCGTCGGTCTGTCTCCATACTGAGCAAGGAAACCATCTTGAGCACACCTGTCAAAAACGGATTCATCCACACCACCTGCACTTAGGAGGTTCCAGTCGATATTGGAAAAGTTGAAATCATCCATAACTATAATCCTGCTACTTTTACATTTTTCCAGAATCTGCCCGCCTATGAGATCTTCAATCTCTCTACTGCTATTAGGTAGTCTGTAGCAAATCCTCAAAAATCCCCAAATGCGGTGACTATTCCCTTGCTGTTCCTAACTTTCACCCAAACTGACTCAAGAGGCAAACCTTCCTCAACAGCCTTCATTTCTGTAGCTGTGACGCACTCTCTGATTCGCAATTGTACACACCCTCCTCGTTTTCCACCCACTATGTTCTTTTTTAGATTAGATTAGATTACTTACAGTGTGGAAGCAGGCCCTTCGGCCCAACAAGTCCACACCAACCCTCCATAAAGCAACCCACCCAAAACCATTCCCCTACATTTACCCCTTCAAATAACACTACGGACAATTTAGCATGGCCAATTCACCTGATCTGCAATCTTTGGATCATGGGAGGAAACAGGAGCACCCGGAGGAAACCCATGGGGAAAAGTTTCAAACTCCACATAGTTAGTTCCCTGACGTGAGAATTGAACCCGGATCTCTGGCGTTGTGAGTCAGCACTGATAACTATTGTGCCACCGTGCTGCCCCGAAACACTTATAAACGTTCTAACCCTGGAACATCAAGCAACCATCCCTGCCGCTGTGAAACCTACGTCTCCGTTATAGCCACGACATCGTAGCCCCAAGTACTGAACTATGCTCTAAGTTCGTCACTCTTATTTCGGACATTCCTTGCATTAAAGCAGACGCACTTTAACCGATCCCTTTGTTTCATCACGTGAGAAACCTTCCTGATAGATTCAATATATCCTGTTACTGTCCCGTCTGCAACTAACCCCCTCTCAGACATCTGGTCTTATTTCTACCCCACTGCCAAACTAGTTTAAACCCGCCAGATTCACACGAGCAAACCACCCAAACAGGACATTTGTGCCCCTCCATTTCAGGTGCAACCCGTCCTTCATGTATAGGTTCCATCTTACCCAGAAGGCAACCCAATGGTCTAGGTATCTGAAGCCCTCCCTCCTGCACCAGCCTCGCAGCCACGTGTAAAGCTGCATTTGCCGACTGTTCCTCATCTCACAAGCTCGTGGCACTGGTAGCAAACCTGAGCTCACTACTCTACTCGTCCTGCTCTTCACCTTCTAGACTAACTCTCTGTCGTCAATTTTCAGATACTCAGTCCCTTTCCTGGCGATATCATTGGTGCCAAATGATTTGGTTTCCACAGCCTTCTGTGGTAAGGAATTCCACGATTTCACCTCTCTGGCTAAAGACGTTTCATCTTATCTCTGTTCTAACGGAGTTACCCTTTGCTCTAAGCCTGTGTCCTCCTCCCATCCTTCTAATCTGCATGGAGTATAAACCCAGAGTCCTCAAACGTTCCTCATGTGTTAAGGTTTTCATTTCTGCTGAACCTACTTTCGATACGCGCCGAGGCTAGTACATCCTTCGTGAGGTATGAGGCAAAAAATACTGGAAATGTGGTCTGACCAGAGACTTAGAAAGCCTCAGAATCCTCACCATTATATCCTATTCCTCTCGAGATGTATGGCAACATTGTATCTGCCTTCTTAGCTACTGACTCAACCTGCAAGTTTATCTTCGGGAATCCTGGGCTTGGAATCCAACGTCCCTTTGTTACTCAGATTTCTGATTTTTTCCCCCATTTAGTAAATAGTCCATGCCTGTATT
The DNA here is from genome assembly GCF_020745735.1 of Hemiscyllium ocellatum. NCBI lineage: Eukaryota > Metazoa > Chordata > Chondrichthyes > Orectolobiformes > Hemiscylliidae > Hemiscyllium > Hemiscyllium ocellatum. Next base: position 33,678,505 of record NC_083444.1, on the reverse strand, counting down.
CTTCATACTAAAGTGCATGATCTCACACTCTCCCACATTGTATTCCATCTGCTACTCCTTTTCTCACTCTCCTAAACTGTCGGAATCTTTCTGCAGGCTCCCTGCCTCCTCAATACTACATGCCCCTCCACCTATCTTTGCATCATCTGCAAACGTAACCAGAATGACTTCTGTACCGCCACTCAGATCATTAACCTATAAAGTGAAATGTTGTGGTCACAACACTGACTCTTGTGGAACAGTGCTAATCACCGGCTGCTATCCTGCGAGGGACAATTTTATCCTCACTATGCCTCCTGCCAGACAGCCAACCTTTTATCCAAGCTAGTACCTGTCCTATGACACCATGGGTCCTTATCCTACTCTGCAGCCTCCTGTGCGGTACCATATCAGAGGCCTTCTGGAAGTTCAGATAGGTAACTTTCTCTGTTTCAACGCATCATTACCTCCTCAAAAAATTCTCATTCTCCTGAGAGCAATGTAGGTTATTGAAATGGGGAGCAATCAGAAGGAAATGGTCATTCCTACAGACAAAGTGGAGGTGTTCCTCAAAGTAGTTTCTGTTTGGCTCACGAATGTAAAGGAGACTGCATTGTGAGCAGCAAAGACAGGAGACTGGATTGAAAGAGTACAACTTTAATGCTGCTTCACCTGAAAGGTATGATTTGGGTCTTGGATACTGAGGAGGGAAGAGGTGAATGGGCAAGTGTTGCAGCTTCTGCATTTACATGGGAAGGTGCCCTGGGGTTGTGGGGAAATGTTCGGGGTGATGGAGCGTGCCACAGAAGGAATAGTTCCTGTGAAATACTGAGAGTGGACGGGAGCGGAAAATGTGTTTGATGGTGCTGTCCTGCTGGAGGTGGTGGAAGTGGCGGAGGATGATTCTGTGAATGTGGATTCTAGTGCAGTAGGAAGTAAAGACAAGGGGAGATCTATCATTATTCTGGGAAGGAGGGGATGGAGTGAGGGCAGAAGTGAGGGAGTCGGGACAGTCACAGCTGAAGGCTCAGTCCATCAGAGTGAGGAGATTTCTCGTTTGAGAGAAAAGGGTGTCAGGTAGGAAGCTTCCCACTGGAATGTGACATCATTGAACAGAGGCAAACAAACTGAGAGAATGGAGTCACTGTCCATGTTTTCAGCCACATACGTAGGTTCCCCCTGAATGACTGAAAAGAGCCAGGTATTTCAAATGCAGATTTATGTAATATAGCTGGTTAAATACGGAGTGTGAAAATAGACACAGGTGAAAGTCAGCAGATGTGTGGGAGTGGGGGAACATTTAAGCAGGTACTGTTTAATAACGCTCAGCTATTATTTACTCTGGTCAAAAAGAAGGTGATATGAAGATGTTAAGATGAACCACCCATCATGCGCAAAGGCTGTGAAGGATACTCATCACTCACAAACTAAAGAATTCAAATTGGTGAGTTCTAGCGTCGGCCACATTTGGGAAGTTTACTTTTGGAACCATAAGTAGATTGTATAAAACAAAATACAAAGAAAAATATTTCAAAACTGGCAAGAAATATGAAAAAAAACTAACCACTAGAGTTTTCCCATATGGAATAAAAAACGTTCATGATGTGCGTGTGACTCTTGGAAAAAAAGGCAGGAAAGAATATGTGGGACACCTGGAGGATGTGACTGGGGAACTGGTTTCAGGGAACATGCAGATAATTTCAAACAGTATTTTATATCGTTCCTCACAGGGGAAGGCACAAACAGTTTCAATATTATAAACAAACTTGTAGTCAGATGAAAGTTTTGCACTGTCTCGAACAAAACGAACAAGGCTTTTCTCAAATAGAAAAGACCAAGGGTAAATAGCTCAACAGTAATTCATAGCTTGTTTTAATAGAAGTGGTTGCAGAGTGACGGGTGGCACTGTGTGAAATTTTCCATAGCTCTCGGGATTACAGGAGTGTTGCAGTGAAACTGGCGGAACTCCAATGCAGCGCCTGTCTTCAAGAAGAGAGTGAGTCTTCAAGTGTTTAGGTGCTCCCTTTGTCTGAATAGCGGAGCATATTTGAGAGGCTTAATGGTCTCATGATGCTCTTTCATCCTGAGTGATTTTTAAAATAAAATATATCTTCTCCTTCCTCTGCTGCGTTACATACTGGGGGATGAATATTTTGCTAAAGTTGAATTATTTTTAAAGTTATCTGGAACATTGTACAAACAATATCATACAGAGAATTCTAGAAACAGTACTCATAAGAACATTTTATAACCATGTGGGTGCATTGTGTAGTTGGGAGAAAGAGAAAGAGAGAGAGAGAGAGAGAGAGAGAGAAGGTGCTGCATTTACAGTGGTGAAAGTCATAGAGCCTTATTCTGGGGAGGTTCTAGCAGATATACAGTGAATGTGAAAGATTAGAGAGAATACGGTGACCCTTATCCTGACAGAGCGGGGAAGGTGCTTTTCCAGTATTCCTGGACTTTTCTTGGACCACAGATACTGCACTGAGCAGGGTGCTGTGCTCACACCATGCTTGGTGGATCTGGTGGTGCGGTTCCTTCTGGGAAGAGAATTGTCACCCTCTGTAGTAGAGTATTCACCAGGATCTCCGTGCCCCTGTCGGCAAGCTGTGGTGTAATTTCCTATTTTCTGCCTTGCTCGGTAAACTATGCAGGGCAGCTCTAAACTGAGAAAGCTCAACCGTGTGCCCATTGGCCTTTTAATGATGCCAGCAGTACCAGGGATCACTGAATATCCACGGGCATCCGAGAGATGGTGTGTAGCTCCAGCCACGATGCGTGAGAGAATCGGACTGGCATTGAATGAGAGTGACCCCATGGAGTGGAGTGGATAGGTAATGAGGTGATTTCGATAAGATAACACCAGGAAACTAGCTCTGCCTCGTGCAGACATTCCTTCTCTCACATTCAATGAAAATGGCACTGAGACAAATTATTGTTCGATTCAGCCCAATGAATCGAAGACTCTGCTGATCCCACTCCCAGTTACAAAGCTGCAGGACAAATGGTTATCCAAAACTCTCCATCATCTTTACTTTCACCAATATCCTGCTCACTCACCATTCCTGTAAGCAGTTGCCTAAAATATTGCAAGCTGGTATCGAAACGTTTTCCTTTGACAATTTCCAAACCTACCATCAGATGCTTCTCTGAAATTCTCTCTCAATCTCCCCCTCTCCTTTAACCAAGCTCCTCCCATTTGTTGGTATTTCAACTGATTTCCCTACCATCTCTCTCTGGCAGTGAGTTTAACACCCACGTCACTCCTGTGTCATGCCACAATAGAGATATGGAGTTGTAAATGGTGGGGAGCTGCACATCCTGTCATTTCCAGCATGAGCTGCAAGTTTCCCCAAGCTGGGCAGGGATCTAACACAGTGTTAATCAGCAATGCAGTGATTGGTGTGCATAACTGTGTATGATGGGAATGTACCTGCTCCAGATTAATGGATAAATTCACTGCTATTTACTGCACAGCTCCCCATACTGCACAGATATCCAGTCCAAGTGCATGGAACAATGCCTTTGTGTGTTCTGTGTAGCGCCCTGTACTGAACAGATCATCGAGTCCAAGTTTATAGATCAGTGCACTGCTGGACACATGAGGAGTGAACTGGTCTGCTATAAACAGTGTTCGATCCTGGATAGATTGCTGAGCAGTACACTAGCCTGGCCTACGCAGTGCTTCATGCTGAGCAGGTATCTCATCTGGGCTTATACGTATCCGGGCTGGATCTGAGAGGTGGATTGAGTATCCGATATAGTTCCTGACATGATTATCACTCCTCCAGCTCTGCCCATTCCGCAGATAAATGTGAGATGCTGTGTTTGTGATAGAATTTCCTTGGTCAAAATATTCAACATAAAGCTAAACACAAATTATTTGAATACTGTCGATAAAAGACTACAAAGGGAAGAGGAACTTGCAATAGCATAATTCTATTGGAACCCTTATCAGAATAATACTTTATTTAACTACTATACAGTAACTTCTCCAATATGGTATCATCCAATAAGCACACAAATGTCAAAAAACAAATGCAGGAAACAGATTGTCTCACCTGCAGTTCTCCAATCCAGGAGGAAAGAACATCAAAGACAGTTCCAGAGAAATCACAGAGACAGTGTCTAGCACATGGGAGAGATTTACTGACCTCTAATCCTGCTGAGACTCCAGCAATAACTGGCAAAACTTTAAACTAAGAATCCTGGTTCTGTGAGAGTTTGGCCATTACTCCACAGGACAGGCCACGGCTGGAAGAACACAAGGAATGGACTGTACCTACATCGTCTATGGCTCTGTTCGTGTCTCTGAAAATGCCTAAACCCACCTAAGCTGTTTAATGCTGGACAGGCTAAAGTCAACGTTAAACATAAATAAATAAAACGAAAAGATGCAGCAGGCCTGGTGATCAGACACAGACGGCCTCGGGAGCACAGCAATGCTTATACTGTCAAAACACAGCAGAATCATCGAGCTTGTGAAGAGAAAGAATTATGTCTCTCCCTCACCTCTATGTTTACAACTGGAGATGTGCCATGAGCACAATAATCAGCGATATCAAAATCCCAGCCACACCAAGTATTATTGTGATATATCAGAGTTTCCGTGAAATGGGTTAACTGGAGCTTTTTGTTCAGTGACGGTGATTAATATCGGTCTTCTTGGACCTAACTGGGTCACTGCAGGATTTCCCTCTTCCATATTTCACCTCGTTATGTCATAATATAAGAGTCAACCTCAACAAGATTGGGATCAGCAGCTACAGAGAAAGAGAGAGATCAGAATCTGAGAACATTAGAATGTTCCACCAATGGATTTTAATCTGACAACATTAGACTGGAATGTTCCAACAATGGATCAGAATCTGAGAACATTCGTCTGGAATGTTCCAACAATGGACAGGAGTTTATCATAGGGTCTTTACTGGCTTTCTCAGGATTAGCCATGGTTACAGTTGCGGATACGAGCTGTGCTGATGATTATTCAAGCTGGGTACTATTCTATTGGAAACCTTATCAAAATAATACTTTATTTAACTACTATACAGTAACTTCTGCAATATGGTATCATCCAATAAGCACACAAATGTCAAAAAACAAATGCAGGAAACAGATTGTCACACATGCATTTCTCCAACCCAAGAGGAAAGAATATCAAAAGACAGTTCCGAGAGAAATCACAGAGACAGTGTGTAGCACACGGTAGAGATTTCCTGCTTTCCAACCCTGCTGAGACTCCAGTAATAACTGGCGAAAGGTAAACCTAAGAATCCTGGTTCTGTGACAGTTTGACCATCACTCCAGAGGACCAGGCCGCGGCTGCAAGAACACAAGGAATGGACTCGTTGGACTGTATCTACATCGTCTATGGCTCTGTACGTGTTTCTCAAAAATGCCTAAACCCACCTAAGCCATTTAATGCTGGACAGACAAAAGTCAAAGTTAAACATAAATACATAAAACGAAAAGATGCAACAGGCCTGGTGATCAGACACAGACGGCCTCGGGAGTCCAACAATTCCTATACTGCCAAAACACAGTAGAATCATCGAGCTTGTGAAGAGAAAGAATTATGTCTCTCCCTCACCTCTATGCTTGCAAATTGAGATGTACCATGAGCACAATAATCAGCGATATCAAAATCCCTGCCACACCAAGTATTATTGTGATATATCAGAGTTGCCGTGAAATAGGTTAACTGGAGCTGTTTGTTCAGTGACTGTGGTTAATATCAGTCTTCCGGGACCTAACTGGGTCACTGGCGGATTTCCCTCTTCCATAATTAGGGACAGAAACTAATTTCCAGAAATATTGGGGAACAGAGTGACTAGTAAAAATGGGAAACTGCAGGAAATCAGAATTCATAAAGAGTATGTTATTGAAAATCTAATTGAATTGGAGTTTCATAAGTTGCTGCATCTGATGAGCTACATTCCAGAGTGATTGAGATGAAAACAGAGCTAGTGAAAGAATTACTGATTATTCTTCAAAGCTAGTTAGATTCTGCAGACTGCAGACTGGAAAACAACTATTATACACTTAAATATTTAAAACAGAAAACTAAATGGCTTGATGTCAGCTGTGAGAAAAAAGAAATATCGGAGCGTTTTATAAGCAACGTGACAACTAGATACTTGGAGAATGATGTTATGATTTGGTACATTCGGCCTAGATTCTGGAAAGGGATATGATCTTTGATAAACCTGTTTGTGGAGATTCTCCGTTGTGACATCAACAGTTGAGAACCAATGGGAGTGGAGTATTTGTATTTTTCAAAGATGTTTGACATGTTTGAATACAGATGAATTGGGAACGTTAGAATCCATGGGTAGGTAGGGGTGGAATATATACCACATGGATTAAAATTTGGATAATGGGAATACGAGAAGAATACTGTTTGTCTCTGGACTGAAGGATTGGTGGGTGGCAACAGGATCAGTGTTTGGGCAATAACTGTTCACAAGGTATAAAAATGATTCAGCTGTGGACAACAAATACCATCATGTGCATTTAAATTTATTAAATGGTAGGGAGGTTGGTGAGTGCTTTTGTTGAAAAGGACCTAGATGTCCTTGGTCATAAATCACTGACAGAATTCATACGGGGCAGGAAGTAAATGATATGTGGCTCTTCACGTAAAATTATTGAAATACAAAAGTTAGAATATCTTTCCCGCTGATCGTGTTTTGTTGAGAGAGTATTTGATGCATTGTGTAAAGGTTTGGTCTGCTTTATAAACAACGATCTCTTTGTCACTGAGAGAGTGCAAAGTAGTTTGACCAGAATAAACACTGGCATGATGTTACCATGAGGAGAGAGTGCAGTAAACATGTTTAATCTGTAACGCTGTGAGAGAATAAGAAGTTGATGCTTGATGGGTATGGACAGAAACCCATTATGTTCCAAACAGCTGAATGGGGTGAAAATGTCATACTTTTCATTGGATGTTTGATTCACGACAGTTTATGTGCATCTGCAGAGCCCCCATGTCGGATTGATAGAGAGGTAAAGGCTCTGGATGAACTTTGAACACTTGAAATCACTGTGTGACACTGCATTGAATGTCACTTTGTACACAATCCGGTCAGCGCCAAATTACCTTCATTCTGAAACAGTTAGTTATTTCCCAACGGCCTCTGACCTCCACGGAGACAATGTGTCTGCGTTCTTGTAGATAGAATATAACGTGGAGAATAATTTCAAAAGTTGGTTTCATTCCGATGGCCAGAAAACCATGTTAAGGTAACACATATGTATCATGAGTAATAAAGCCAGGTGAATCAATTTGAAGCAGTCTATCTGTGCAGCCCCTGCTCCATTTGTTTGTGATGTTGGAGCATCTCTGACACCTTCCTGTTCCTGTGTTAGTTGCTTGACAAGCTGAATAACCTCGTCCTGTTCCTTTGTAAGTGACTCCGGGTGTGAAATAGTTCTTTCTGATCCCACGTAAGTTACATGTGGGAGACAGCAGACTCCCTGTCTTCCTGTGCAACAGGCAGGAGGGAATGAACGGGCTATCCCTCTTCTTGCCCAGTAGTTTTGATGGGATGAATGGCTTCCCCACATTCTTGTGAAAACAGACTGAGGTGCTGAATGAACTCCTCCTTTTACGGTGGAAATGTAGAGTGCTGTTACATAAATGTTACCCAGACTTTAACAACACAATCTTGAATGTTGTCCATGTTGTCCATGGCCACAGACTGTTTCAGGAGCTGAAGAGCGACAACTTGTTCTGAAAATTTTGTAAACTTCAGTGAATGCACCCTCTTCTACTGGCACGGTGGCTCAGTAGCTAACACTGTTGCCTCACAGCACCAGGGTCCCAGGTTCGATTTCGGGCGTGGGCAACTGTCTGTGTGGAGTTTGCACATTCCCCACTAGCCTGCAGAGTTTCCTCCGAGTGCTCCGGTTTCATCCCACTGTCTGAAGATGTGCAGGCCAGGTGAATTGGCAGTGCTAAATTGTCCATTATGTTAGGTGCATTAGTCAGAGGGAATTGTGTCTGGGAGGGTTACTCTTTGGAGGGTCGGTGTGGGCTGGTTGCGCTGAAGGGCCTGTTTCCACACTGTAGGGAATCCAATCTGCTCAGTTTAGACTCAATAGGCTGAATAGCCTCCTTCCACACTGTAGAGATTCTATGATGGCAAACTGGAAATGCTTGGGCTGAGGAAGCTACGTTGAGTATCTCCTGCAGATGTGTCCCACGGCTGAGATGATTGATGCCCACCAATGATAATCATCTTCCCTTGTGCCGTGAATGACTCCAAACACTGGAGAGGTCACAATTAATACTCATTAAGTGCGATTTTGTTCAGACTCCTTGATATCATCCTCAGTCATACTGCCTTGAGTTCATGGCCAGTCTCTCTTACCTGAGCCCCTGCGTTACCTCTTATGTTCATATCAATAAGTCATGGTGCAGAAGCAGACAACGTTTACTTCAAACAGACGGTAGTGAATGTCAGGACGTCTTTTACACAGATTGTTGGGGAGCTAGATCACTGAGAGGGACCAATGGTGTCCCACAGGGATCAGTTCTGGGGTCTCTGCTCTTTGTTAATTTTATTAATGACTTGGATATGGGTGTTGAAGAGTGGGCTCGTCAGTCTGGCGATGACACAAAGGTGGTTGGAGTGGTACAGAATGTGGAGAGCTATTGTAGGTTGCAACGGGACATTGACAGGATGCAGTGCTGGGCTGAGAAGTGGCAGATGGAGTTCAATCTGAAGTAATTCACCTTGAAAGCTCGAATGTGAATGCTGAAAACATGGTTAAAGGCAGGATTCTTGGCAGTGTGGAGGAACAGAGGGGTCTTGGGGTCCCTGTCCACAGATCCCTCAAAGTCGCTACCCAAGTTGATCGGGTTGTTAAGAAGGCTTATGGTGTGTTGGCTATCAGTTGCAGGGGGATTGAGTTTAAGAGCCGTGAGGTTATGCTGCAGCTCGATAGAGCCCTGATCAGACAGCACAGGGACTATTGCATTCCGTTCTGGTCTCCTCATTATAGGAAGGATAAGGAAGGAGAGGGTAAAGAGGAGATTTACCAGGATGCTGGTGGGCAGGTCTTATGAAGAAACCATGAGGGAGCGAGGGCTTTTCTCACTGAAGGCGTACAAGATGATGAGAGGCATAGAGAGTGTGAATAGACAGAAACATTTTCCCAGAAATGTCTTTCACGAGGTGGCATAATTTTAAGGTAATTGGAGGAAGATTTAGGGGAGATATTTACACTGAGAGTGCTGGGTGTGTCGAATGCACTGCCAGCGGTTGTAGTAGAGTCAAATACGTGAGGGAAGCTTAAGACACTCTTGGATAGGCACATGGAACAATATGAATTGAAGCATGTAGGTTAGTCTGATCTTAGAGTAGGATAAATGGCGCAAACGTCGAGGGCTGAAGGTCCTAACTGTATGCATTCATGTAGAACTCTGAGCTCAAAAACTACATGAATTCATGTAAAACTCCGTTATCTCACTTTTTAGGTTAGAATCAAACTGAACATCATGGCATAGACAGAGAACACAGGGGGCTAATACCTTCAACATATTGTCTAAATATCACCATTGTTAACAGCTAACCTGAGAATGCAACTTTGAAAAAAGGTTTTGTGATTTACATATGAAACAAGTGAAACTATCATGGTATTCTAACAGATGAAAGGGTTGACAATCAATTTTTCATTGTATAATTTCAGTTACATCACACTGTAAATTTCTGCTCTAAGTTCTGTATTAGGATTGAGCCCTCCACTATCACGTGATGAAGGAGCGACGCTCCGAAAGCTAGTGTGATTCCAATTAAATCTTTTAGACTATAACCCGGTGTTGTGTGATTTTTAACTTTGTACACCCCGTTCCAATCCGGCATCTCCAAATCAGTACTGTTCTTTGTTCTGTGTTATATGGAAGTGCTCAAGAGGACTTGGACATTAAGGAAGATTTGAGACTTGGAGCAGGTCAGCCTTGATCATAGTGAAGGGCAAGGCAGGCTTGGGAGGTGAATAACCTGCCCCTGTTTCTGATGTTCTCCAATTCTGTTACTGGATGGTTAGTAGGTGTTATTTTCCTGGTCGGTCTTTTATGGAATGTTGTAATCAGACAGACCAGTGGATTTTGTGAACCATCGCAGAGTGAGATTTGGGGGCTGTATTCACAGTGAATCTGGGTCTACAACATGTTCAACTGATGAAGCACAAGTTTCAGAGAGGGGGAGCTTTGTAAAGAGAGATGAGCGACCTCTTTCATATCTAGCCTGGGTCTTCTAATTACGTTTTCCAAACCTCCCAAACTGTTTGGGGCAGTCTTGAGGGACTGTTTCTGTGCACCATGCTATAACAGTAAGTGGACTCCAACTGCTCCTGTCTATCAGGTTTGAGGGGTTGAATGGAACGCAGAAACGTGGGACTGAGGAGCAGGAATGGGTCATTAGAGAATTTGAGCCTTCTCCACCAGGCATTAAGATTGTGGCTGATCAGATTGTGGTCTCAACCTCATTTTCCTGCCTGTGTCCCATGATGCGTGACTCACTTTTCTGTCAAATCTTTAACTCAGGTGTGAATACTTGTAATCAGAGAGGCAACACAAACTTCTGGGGAAGAGAATTCCCATTCGAATGCCCCTTTTAGAATTTTTCCTCATCACGCTGTGAGAATAAGAGAGTAATACAGTGTGGAAACAGATCCTTTTATCCAAATTGTCCACACCAAACAGGCATCTTAATCAGATCTTGTCCCACTTGTCTGCATGTGGCCCACATCCCTCTGAACAATTTCTATTTATGCACCTGTCCAGATACATTTTGAACGCGTAACTGTACCCGCTTTCGCCACTTCCTCTGACAGTACACCCACCAGCCTCTGTATGAAAACGTTTCCGCTCAGGTACCTTCTAAGTTTTTGCCCTGTCACCTTCTCCCTATGCCGTTTAGTTCTGGACGCTCCTACACTGGGAAATATATCTTGCCCATTCAGACTATCGATGACCCTCAGGACTTTTTTAAAACCTCTGCCATGTCACCATTCAGCCTCTGACAGTCCAGGGGGAAAAGCCTCAACCTGTTCATCATCTCGCTGTAACTCAAACCCTCAGGTTTCAGAAAATCCTTGTAAATCTTTTCTGCACCCTTTCAAGCTGAACAACATCTACCATTTAGCAGAGTCAACTGATATGTACGCAGTATTTTTAAAAAGTGGCCTCACCAATGTCCTACACAAGCGCAACACGCTACCCGTACTCTTATAGTCAATGATCTGACCGATTATGGCAAGCATGCCAACTACGTTCCTCACCACTCTACCGACCTAAACTCCACTTTCAAGTAACTATGAATCTTCACCCGTAGGTCTCTTTGCTCAGCAACATTCCCCGGGGCACTACCCTGCTTTAACTTAGCAAAATGCAAAACCTCACAAATATCTAAATTAAACGCCATCTGCCAGTCTTTGGCTCATTGATGATCAAGGATCCCGTTATATTCTGAGATAATCTTCTTCACTGTCCACTGCACTATGTCGGTGATGTTATCTGTAAAATTACTAACCATGCCTCCGATAATCATATCAAATATCCTTGATGAAAAGCAGTGAGCTCAGCACTGATTCTTGCAGCACACCACTGGCCATTGGCCTCGTGTCTGGAAAACAACGCGTTACCTTCAGTCCAATTTTGCTTTTCCTAGATTACATATAACCTAACTTTAGTAATCTGTCTACGATGGGGAACCTTATTAAATGGCTTGCTGAAGTCTGAGTAAACAATGTGTACCACAGTGTCTTCTTCAATCTTCTTTGTTACCTCTTCATAATACTCAATCACATTAATTAGACATAATTTCCATCACACAAATCCATATTGACTACCCCTAATCAGTCCTTCACTTTCTAAATAGATGTAAATCCTATCCCTCAGAATCCCCTCCAACGAAGTCTCGACACTGACGTTGGCTGATTGAGTCAATCATTCCCTTTGTTTTTTTTTTGGCTTCCTGCTCCCTTTTCTAGCTCCAATCTTCCACTGCGCACAAAAAATAATGATAACTATGTTGGTGATATGGCCGATTATATAGTTCTCAGAGTGTGTCAGGGTCAGTGTGAGGAACAAGTCAGGCAAATTTCTTTAATCTGCTAAACCAACGCGTTTATGATCAAAACAAAGTTGCTCAAACTATGATGGACAGAGGAATGACGAGAGGATATTGCAAATATGTACATTGTTTTTTCATTTGAAAAATGCTGAGAAACACACACACACACACACACATTGTCGATAACAAACTGAAAAGCAAAATATCTGCAAAGTTAACTTGAAAGAACATTGTCCAAATATGAATCGAACTCATGACCAAAGGAAAAATGAGAGTTTGACCCAAATGCTGTTCTATTTGTAGAGTCATCAAGTCCTACAGCATAGAGAGAGGCAGAGAGGCCCTTTGGCCCAAAATAGTCCATGCTGACCCAAATATCCAACCACACAAAACTCATTTCCCAACACTTGGCCCATAACATTCTCGTCCTTTCCTGTCCATGTACTTGCCCAAATATCGGTTAACTATCGTTAATATAAATGCTTGAACCACTTCAGTTGGCAGCTCATTGCCTTTCTGTGTACCACTCTCTGTGTAAAACAGTTTCCATCAGTTTTTCTTTTATTCTTTCCCCTCTCACCTTAAACTGAAGCCCTCTCCTCCTCGATTCCCCAACTCTAGGAAAAAAAGGCTGGGTACATTCACCCTATCCATGTAAATTTCGATAAGATCCCTCTCAGTCTCTTATTCGCTCAAGAAAAAAGTCCTTGCTTGTCCAATCTCTCCCTATAATCCATATTGTTGAGTCCTGGCAACATTTTTGTAAAATCCGTCTGCACACATTCCAAATTAAAAACATCCTCCTGATCGCAATGTGACTAAAACTGAACACAACACTTCAAGTGCAGCCGCACCAAAATCCTGTATAACTGCAACATAACTTCCCAACTGCTCTCCTCCATGTCCTGACCGATGCTTGCTAGTGTGGCAAAAGCCTTCTTCACTACCATGTCTAACTGTAACTCCACCTTTCGTGAATGGTAGTCCTAAACTCCATGGTCCCTCTGCTCAACGACACTCCTTAAGATTCTACCAATCACCATGAAACTCCTACTTTGATCAAATATTGCCAAAATATTCCTCAGCCCACTTCTCCAGTTTAATCAAGGCCCTTCTGCAATTTCTGATATATGTCCACACTCTCCACGATACCACCTATTTTAGTGTCATCTTCAAGTTTCTTAATCATGCCTTGTACATTTGCAAGAATATCATTGTTATAGATGACAAACAGCAATGGGCCCAGTAGCGACCCCTGAGGCACTTCAGGTGTCACAGGCCTCCAGTCTAAGAGCATCCTTCCACTATTACCCTCTACTTACTACTATGAAGCTAATTGTCCAATTTGCCATCTCCTCTGGATTCCATGCGATTCTAACCTTCCAGACCAGCCTATCAATGGTAACCTTGTCAAAGCCCTTACTAAAAACCATACAGGTTATGTATACAGCACTGCCCTCATCAACATTCCTGGACACTTTATCAAAGAACTCAAACAAGTTTGAGAGGTATGATCTCCCACTCACAAACCCATGCAATCTTTCCAGTCTAAAAACAACTATTAATAATAATTATTAAAATTAATAATAACAAACTAATAAATAATACTACGATGACATTTTCAGTGGAGAATAAATTATCTATGGTATGTGATATTGGAACATACCTCATGGGTGAAGGGCAAAATAGATTTTGTACCTGTGTCGTTTAACTGTGTTAAAAAAAGCAAGGGTGGCATGGTGGTTCAGTGGCTAGTACTGCTGCCTCATCGTGCCATGGATCCGGGTTTGGTTCCAAATTCGGGTGACTCTCTGTGAGGAGTTTGCACATTCTCTGTGTGTTTGTGTGTGTCTGCGTGCTCAATGTTCCTCCCACAATCCAAAGATGTATAGGTTAGGTGAATTGGCCATTCTAAGTATCCCATAGTTTTATGTGCATTCATCAGGGGTAAGTATTGGGACTGGGTGGGTTACTGTTTGGAGTGTCGGTGTGGTCTTGTTGGGCCAAATGGCCTGTTTCCATACTGTAAGGAATCTGAAAAGAAACTATTTCTGAACAAACACGATCTTTCCAAATGCATGTATATCTCATCCCTCAGAGTCTTCTCAAGTAACCTACCTTCCTCAGATGTTAGGTTCCTGGTCGACAGACACCAGATTTTTCTTTGCTTCCATTCTTGAATAATGGCACAAAATTTGCTACTCTCCATTATTCTGGACCCTCACCTGCGGCTAACGATGACGCAAAAATATTACCCACGGTCCCCGTAGTTGCTTCTGTAGCCTCTTGCAGTGTTCTTGAATGCATCTGTTTAGGACCAGTAGATTTATTCACTTTCATACATTCAACGCATTCAACACATCTTCTCCTGTCATATTGACTAACCCCAAGATATCACCACGACCTTTGTTAAGCTCCCAAGTCTTTATGTATTTCTCCACCGTAAAGGCCGGGGAGAAATATTCATTGAGAATCTCGCAAATCTCCTGTGGTTCTATACATGTATGCCCATTTTGGACCTTGTGGGGTCATATTCTCATTTAGTTATTCTTTTTTCTTTAATATACTTAAAGGACCTCTTTGGATTCACCCTAATCTTCTCAGCCAAAGCTATCTTGTGCCCCCTTTTCTCCCTCCTGATTTCCTTCTTCAGTAAACTACTGTATCACCTGCATTCCCTCGAACCCAGCTGCCTGGACCTGAGCCACGCCTTCCTTTTTGCAGGTCAACGCCTCCAAATCTCCTGACATCCGAGGTTCCCTCTTCCTACCAACCTTGCCTTTTACTCTCACAGAAACATGTAGACCTTGAACTGTAGACATTTCACTTTTAAAGTCCTCCCACTTGCAGGAGGTCCCTTCCCCTGCCAACAAACTCCTCTAACCAAACCATACAAGCTTCTGTCTAATTCCATCAAAATTCGCCTTGCCCCAATTTTGAACTTGAACATGTGGAGCAATTTTGTCCTTCTGCATAACTATTTAAAAATTAATAGAACTATGGTCACTGGTCCCAGAATGCTCCCCCACTGTCGCCTCAGTCACCTATCCTGCCCTAGTTCTTAGAGTAGGTCAACTTCCGTCCCTTCCCGAGTTGCATCCTCTACTTACTGCTTGAGGAAACTATTCTGAACACACTTAATAGATACACCCCATCTTAGTCCTTAAATCTATATCATTCCCAGTCTATGTTAAGAAAATTGAAATCTCCTAAGAATGCAATCCTATTGGACTTGCAAGTCTCCCCAGTCTGTCCACATATTTTGATAACCTAATTCCTCGTTACTATTTGGGGGCCTATAGTACAATCCAAATACTATCACCATTCTCTGCTTATTTCTTTGCTCTCCCGACAATCCTCACTGGATGGCCCATCAGTTATTTTATCACTGATTACTGCTGTGGTACTCGCCTTAATCAAAAATGGAATTCCCCGTCCCCTCCTTCAACCATCTCTGTCTCACATAAATCACCTGCACCCTGATACATTAAGCTTCCAGTGCTGTCTCTCCCTTAGACATGTACATGTAATGGCTATAATATCCCAGTCCCAACTTTCTATCCAGGCACTGTGTTCATTGGTCTTACATTGCATTGAAACAGATGCAATTTAATCCAATAGGCATTCCTTGCGGCCTGTCGAATTCCAGCCTGACCTGTCTCTTCAATTTACTGTTTCCGATTACTGTATCTCCTTCCAGCCTCGCATTTGCCTCCCCAACCCCAGCCAATCTAGTTGAAATCCTCCCTTGCAGCATGAGCAAAACTGCCTCCCAGGAAATTGGTCCCTTTTCATTTCAGGTACAAACCGTCCTTCCTGAACACGTCAACTCTGCCACACAGAAGATCCCAGTGATCCAAAAATCTCTTCTCCCGGACCAATTCTTAGCCACACCTTCATCTGTCATATCCTCCAGTTCTTACCCTCACTAGCACGGAAGTAAACTGGATATTACCACTGACGTGACCCTGTCTTTTATCCTTTCTCCTAGCTCCCTACAATCACTCTGCAGGATGTCATCACTATTTCTACCTGTGTCATTTGTACAAATGTGCACAATGACCTCTGGCTGCTTCACCACCCTTCCCAATCCAACCCCCCGATGATAACGTTCTGCAGCCACTCTGAGACATCCTGGACCCTGGCATGTGAGAGGATACGCACCATTCCGGATTCTTATTTGCTTCCACAGAATTTCCTGCCTGTTGCCCCCACTATCGAGTCTGAATAATTACTTCTGTAAGTATTCTGCTCGCACAACTTCTGATAATGGGATTTCTTCCTGAAACAGTTGAATTTGGCTGAATTGCTTTGCTTCAGGCAATGGGGAGATTCCAATGAATCCACATCAGAAATCCTCCATTAGTGAGAAAGACGACTGGGCTTTTTTTTCACTACCACACATTGCTGTGATCAGGACAGGGAAACAGAAAGGACTGTTCCTCCACAGATAGGCTACTTTTTCCATTTGAACGTTAAATCAGAAACGTTATCAGTCCCACACTGGATCATGTGAGCTCTCCTTGAACGTTATCCGAACAATATGACTCCATCACATTCTCGACTCCAGGTAAGGGCATTATTACAGAATTAATTCATTAACAATAAATGGTCCTACTTGTTTTGAAGATGTATTAATATGTGCTTGCATGATGTAAAAATAAGTGTTTCATGTCTTCACAATATCTGTGTTAAAATGAATATTCTTAAACATATGCAGTAATTGCTGGAAAAGCTCAGCCTGTCTGTCAGCATGTAGGAAGAGAATTCACAGTTCAATTTTTCGGTCCAATGACCTTTCCTTTGAAAATGACATATTCTTAAAGTATTTTCCCAGTTTTATTCTCCCATACAATAGGAAATATCCATCCGGTATTCACCAACTACACTCTTCTCGAGATCTTATATGGTCAATAAAACATCCCTCATTCTCAGGCCGAACTGTTAATTCTTCATAACGGAATGCATTCATCCCAAGAATGAGTACAGAGAAACATCTTTGAAAAGGATCGAAAGCAACTTTGTTTTTTTGTTGGAACTACACATAATACAACATATGTGAACTCAGCAATGCCCTGTACTGATGCAGAAAACATCGCTAAGATCATACCCAACACCCCTTGCACGAAACATAATCATTTCATTTACCTTCCAAATCACTTGCAACATCTTCAGGTTAATTTGATGTGATTCATGTACGAAGACACATAAATCCCTCTGTAACACTGAATTCTGTATTCTCCTTCATTTAAATACATTTCTGCCGTTTTGTCTTTTCCCTCAAATAAAAGATTTCCATCACATATATATTGTACTGTTTTTTGTGCTGAAGTTTTGCTCACAGCCATCCTCTGTCTGTATGCCATGACTTGATGCTGTTCCCTCCCATTGCAGACGTTCTGCTCTCCCACTGTCTGGATCCCATTGCAGACTTTTTGCCCTACCTCTGTCTGTATCCCATTGCAGATGTAATGCCCTCTCATTTCTGCATCCCATTGCAGACGCACCGCCCTCCTCATCTGTATTCCATCGCAGATGCTCTGCCTCCTCTATCTTTATCCTATTGCACACGCGCTGCCCTCCCCTGTCTGCATCCCATTGCAGACGCTCTTCCCTCCCCCGTCTGTATCCCATAGCAGACGCCCTGCCCTCTACCTGTCCGTATCCCATTGTAGACTCTCTGCCCTCCCCCGTCTGTATCACATTGTATATGCTCTGCCTCCCCATCTGTATACCATTGCAGGTGCTCTGCCCTACATCCCATTGTAGATGCTTTCCCTTCCCCTGTCTGTGTCCCATTTCAGACCCTCTTCCCTCCCCCTGTATGTATCCCATTGCAGATACTCTTCCCTCGCCCGTCTGTATCCCACTGTAGTCACTCTGCCCTCCCCTCTCTGAATCCTATTGCATCCATCCTGCCCTCGCCCTGTCTGCATCCCATTGTAGATGCTCTGCCCTCACTCTGTCTGTATTCCACTGCAGACACCCTACCCTCTCGTCTGTTTGTATCCCATTGCCGACACTCTGCCCTCCCCCCGTCTGTATCCCATTGGCGACGCTCTGCCATCCACCCCGTTTGTGTCCCATTGGCGACGCTCTGCAATCCCCCTGTCTGTATCCCATTTCAGATGCTCTGCCCACCCACGTCTGTATCCCATTGCAGATGCTCTGCCCACCCCCTGGATGTATCCCATTGCAGATGCACCGCCCGCCCCTGTTTGTTTCCCAATGCAGATGATCTGTCCTCCCCCGTATGCATCCCATTGCAGATGCTCTGCGCTCCCGTGACTGTATCCCATTGCAGATGCTCTGCCCTTCCCCAGCTGCATCCCACAGCACATGTTCTGCCCTTCCCCGGCTGTATCCCATTGCAGATGTTCTGCCCACACCCTGGATGTATCCCATTGTAGACGCTCCGCCCTCCCCCGTCTGTATCCCATTGCAGACGCTCTGCCCACCCCCGTCTGAATCCCATTTCAGACACACTGCCCTCCCCCGTCTGTATCCCATTGCTGACGCTCTGCCCTCCCCCATCTGTATCCCATAGCAGATGCTCTGCCCTCCCCAGTCTGTATCCCATTGCAGATACTCTGCCCTCCCCGTCTGCATCCCACTACAGACGCTCTGCCCGCCCCCTGTCTGTTCCCCAATACAGATGATCTGACCTCCCCCTGTCTGTGTCCCATTTTAGACGCTCTGTCTCCATTTGACATCTTATTGAACGACTATCCTGGTGCATGAGCAAACTGAGCTCCATCCGGTTCATTAGAATAGATTGCAATTTGTTGATGAGCTCACACAAATCCCTGAAGAATTCTACTCGTTACATCTTTCCAAACACAAAATGAATAATGATCTCTACTCTGTATTTCCTGACAGCTACCAAGGGCGCCCCTGCTTCTGCATAACAGCCTGGGATGGTGATATGGCGTCCCCCTGTGCTGTGTAATTTACTGAACACTTCATTCTGTTTGGTGTGGACTGTTTGGTGCAGCCCATTTTACCGCTGACCCATTTAGGCGCAGAACTATTTCAGCGCAGCTCATAATTATTCCTTCTCAGGCTTAGATAAAAGCATTAATCAAAGCAATAAAAATAAAAATAATGTTTATTCCCTTTAGTAAAATTGTTAAAGAGACACTTGAGTAAGTATGACATTGACTTAGAGTTTTCTTTCAGAGCTAAAATGATAATGAGTCTCGCATTTAATCCGATTGTAAACATTGATGAAGCTATTGAACATTTGACTGATGCGCTTCCACATGAACTCCAACCGCTGCTGGACTGCTTCGAGGATAACTATATTGGTTGAAGATTATGCAGAGGAAATGGTTGGCGTCCACCGCTTTTTCTAGTTGGAATGTGGAATTTATATGAAAGAACTTTAAACAATGAGGACAAAACAAACTATAATGCAGAAGCTGCCCACAGGAGATGACAGTGCGAATTTGATGTGGAACATCCAGTTATTTGGAAATTTATTAACAATTTACGAAAAGTTCAGAGAGGAAGGGACATTTACTATGAGCATCTGATAGCAGGGCACGATATTCCATTGAAATTAAAGAAGCAGATGCTAGAACACAAACACTCATAAGAAGATTTAATGAGAGAAATGATGTTGAGTATTTACGAGGGATTGCCCATAATTTTGAATTAACGTCATATTTTAGATTTTTCGTGATGAACTTACTGCGTTTATTTTTCTCTTTTTGACATTTTTACTGAAGGGAATAAACATTATTTTTATTTTCAGTGCAAGCCTGAAAAGGAATAAATATGAGCTGCTCCGAAATAGTTCTGCACCTGAACGGGTCTGCAGCAAAATGGGCTGCGCCAAACAGGCCGCTCCAAATCGCTCCCGCCAAAATGGCTGCGCCAAAAGGCCCCACTCCGGGAATCCTCCATGAGTGGTCAAGATGACTCAGGTATTTTCTGCTCTTACACCTTGTGTTCAAGCAAAACAAAGTAAGAGAGCGAGACCAATTGGCTGCTGCTTCTGACGCAAGTAATATCTTTCTCCCTCTCTGTGTGGAAAAATGCAATAATGTCAACTGAACATCAAACTGGACTATGTGCGGTCTCCATGACCATTCTCTGGAATGGATGATAATGAACGATATGCTGGTGCATCATTGCTGTTGTTGTGCACAGTGCCTTTCATGAGCAAAACAAAAATGCGCCCGCTTTATAATTTGATGACATCTTTATATGTGCGTAATTTTGTTTAAAAAATTTGATATCTTCATAATATTTGTGTTAATATCAACACATCTCACTCATAAAAAAAATTATCCAGCTTTAGTCTCCTTAACAAGATTAAACATGTATGCAGCTAATACGCTTTTCTGAAAATCGTGGTTCAATACAAGGGGGAGGGGCAGCAGTTTATCTCTGTAACCGCCAGGTGGTTGGATTTAGGGAACAACACGTTGGGAAGAGGCAGCAGTATATCTCTGTAATGGCATCGAGGGTGGATTGAGGGAACAACACATTGGGGAGGGGCAGCAGTTAACCATTCACCGGCACCATTCAGAATGCTCATAGCTCATCCGATTGTGTCTAACCATCCGTCTCCTGACTGTTCCCAATAAACATTGACTCTCCTGTCCAGCAAAGCTCAGTTGAGTTCAGCCTTGAATATCATCAATACCTGAGTCTTCACTGCTCCCTGAGGATGAGAACACCACAGATAGCACTCAGGAAGAGAATACCCGATAGCATAACACCACATGAACATTAAAAAAAGGAGCAGAATTAGGCCATTCGGCCCATCGACTCTGATATGCCATTTTATAATTTCTTATGTGTTCCTCATCATCATTCTCCTACCTTCTCCCTAGAATCTTTGATTTCCTTATAAATAAAAAACGGATTTATTTGTGTCTTAATGACACTAGTGTCTGTGTCTGTAGGTATATGTGTGTGTGTCCATGTGCTTGTTATCTGTGTATTTGTGTGACTATGTCTGTCTGTCTGTGTATCAGACTTTCTATCTATGTTTCTATCTGTGTTTGTGTCTGTTTTTGTGTCACTGTATATGTCTTTGTGTGCTCTATATGTGTGTATGTCTATCCCCTTGTATGCATTGTGCATGTGAGTAGATTGGGGTATTTACCAATACTTCTGTGTAATTTAATGCCTGCATCTCTGTACAATGGGGTATCTGTTCTTTTTCAAGTGAGACAGATGAGATTGGAAATGCCAGTGAGTTTTAATTGAGAATTGCTCTTTACTGAACATTGGTTGGTGGGACGTGGATGTTTCCGAATCTCCACACAAGGTGTCCTGGTCCTCACCAGCTCTTTCCAGGATCCTCCCCACATGTTGAGGTAGAGGATGAGGGAACTGATGAAGACACTCTAACACTCGGCTTGGCCCTTTATGTCCTATTCCAGGCTGTATCGCCTGGAATGGTAGAAGAGGAGGGATGGAGTGAGGGTGGGAGTGAATGTCCTTGCGGTTATTGCTAATATAGCGGAAGGGGGAAGAGTGAGGTGCCCAGAGGGAGTCTGACCACAGTGTTGTATCCATGCAGTAGTATTAGTGTGCGGGGCTATTGCGTCAGGGACAGAAAAAGTGGGGGAGGGAATGTGCTGAATTGAACAGTGAGTGTGGTCGTACTGAGCCTTATTTGGAGATAGAGTGTGAGCCTTGTTCGGGGGTAGGTGTTATAACAGATATACTGTTAGTGTGAGGGCGCAGAAGAATATGGTGACACTTATCCTGGCAAAGGGGGGGAATGAATATTGATGCTTGTCCTATATTAGTGACCAATTCTTCAGATCATCTCAGTGTTGAGGTGAGTATCCCTGAACATCTTGTCCAACTCTATCGCTAATAACGCCACATACCCATTCCCTCGCTTCCCACAGAATCAGTTTGGGTGGATCTTACAAATAGCGAGGTGAAGCAAACATTTGTGTGTCCAAATCTGTCACGCAAATACTTTACATCATATGCTCTGGAAATTAGGTATGCAAGTATATTCAAGGGGAAGCAATGACATAGTGATATTATGGCTGGGCTCTTAACCCAGAGACCCAGGTAATGTTCTGGGGACATGAATTCAAATCCTGCCATGGCAGATGGTGTAATTTAAATTCAATAAACACCTGGTATCAAGGATTTATGATGATTTGGAATCCATTGTCGATTGTTAGAAAAACTCATCTGGTTCACTGATGTCGTTGAGGGAAGGATACTGCTGCCCATACCTGGTGTGGCCTGCATGTGATTCCAGACTCAAGACAACGCTGCTGACTCTTAACTGCCCTC
The DNA here is from genome assembly GCF_020745735.1 of Hemiscyllium ocellatum. Classification (NCBI taxonomy): domain Eukaryota; kingdom Metazoa; phylum Chordata; class Chondrichthyes; order Orectolobiformes; family Hemiscylliidae; genus Hemiscyllium; species Hemiscyllium ocellatum. The sequence continues at coordinate 33,656,165 of NC_083444.1, read as the reverse complement.
TGGCATGGGCAATAAATGCTGATTATCCAGCGACACCCTCATCCTGTGAATGAGTAACAAATAATCGTGGCTGCTGCAGTAATAATGGATAGTCTCAAGCTGCACCGAAACTGCATTAACTAAGTGACTACTAATGCTGTGAAGAATAACTTCCGTAAGTGTATATTAGCTAGGACGAACAGTATGTTGTGAACCAAACTCGAGAGCAGGTTAGTTCAGACTTGGTGCTGTGTTCTCAGGAGGACTAATTACTAACCTTGCTCAGAAGCAGCTTTGGATGAATAGTGACATCAATATGTTGCATTTTTACACGGCATCTGAGTACAATATCGAATGTTTGAACATTCTGGTCAAGCATCATGGAAGCCTGGAGGCTAGAGGGTCAAGTGCATTCCAATGAATTGGGGAAGTATAATATAACATTCAATGGGAGAAGCAATGATTGTGAGAGTCATAGCGTCTGATAGCACGGAGAAAGGCCCTTCAGCCCAAACTGGTCCATTCCGAACAAAATGTCCATTCACATTAACTCCTTTTCCCTGCCCTTGCCCCATATTCTTCTTATTCTTTCCTATCCGTGTATTTGTCCAAATGCATTTTAAATTTTGTGAATGCACCCGTCTCAACCTCTTCTGCTGGCAGCTCATCCCATATGCATACCACCCTGTGTGTAAACTTGCCCCTCAGGTTCCCTTTTACTCTTTCCCCTCTGACCTTAAATTGATGCCCTCTAGTCCGTGTTTGCTCAATCCTGGGGAACAAAAGACTGAGTGCATTCACTCTATTCATGCTTCCCATGATCTTATGCACTTCTGTCAGATTCCCCTCAGTCTCATCCACTCTAAAGTAAAAACTCCTAGCTTGCCCAACCTCTCACTATAGCTCAGACCATTTAGTCCGGGCTACATCCTTGTTAATTTCTTCTATACTATTTCCAGTTTAATAATATCCTTCCTATAGAAAAGGGAACAACACTGAATATAACACTACCAGTATTGCCTCACCAGCATCCTGTATAACTGCAACATAACTCCCTAATTTCGATACTCATTACTCTGACTGATGAAGGCCAGTGTGCCAAATGCCTTTTTCATTGCCCTCTCTACCTGTGACTCCACTTTCAGAGAGCCTTGACCCTGAATTCCAAGGTTCATTTGTTCCACTACACTCCTTAAGGCCCTGCCATTCACCATGAAACTCCTACCTTGATTTGACTTTCTAAGATGCAAGAACTGACACTTATCTGTATTAAACTCCATTTGCCATTTCTCGGCCCACTTCCTCACCTGATCAAGGTACTGCTGTAATTTCTGAAATTTCTGATAATCTTCCTCACTGTCCACGACACCACCTACTTTAGTGTCACCTGGAAACTTATAATTCATGCCTGTACATTCTCATCTAAATTATAGATGTGTGTAATATGCATACCACTGATCACAGGCGTCCAGTCCGACAAGCATCCTTCCACTATTACACTATGTTTCCTACCATCAATCAAATCAGGAGTATGGTGTGAAGACAGAAAATCAGCTATCATTCCAGGTTTTTTCTCCAATAACGCAGTAGCTGTGATTCTGTGCAACACTGTGTTGCCGAAAATCGTGCAATATTAATAATGGGGTCTATGGAAAAAAGAGGGTAAGTGGCAAACCCCACAAAATATCAATAAAAACCAAAAATTACATTTGGTCTAACACACAATAGGACAGTCTAAATAAATCTTTAAATTACATGTTGTAATGGAACAGTGCTGCAAATGTTACGCTTTCACACTACGGTCACTCACTGGTGCACTGTACCTTTCACCACAATCCTCACTGAACACGTGATATCGATGCCGAATTCAAGTTCTCCCCAAGATTCACCCCACAGTCTGAAATAAAGTTCTTTCTAAATGAAGACGACAATTCCCATTTCAGGCTCAGTTTCAAGACCTGCAGAGCGGATTTCATTCCTGTTTTTGCTGAACACATTGATTGTACCTTTTGTAGACAGAGGGTTTCTGAGGCAGGGCTTGCTGTTCAACTGGTGCCCGACAAGGAATCGCATCACAGTGAACGCGAGTTCACTTTATAGAAAAAGGTTAATGAATTGCATTGCGGCCGAATTGTATTTAATCAACACGCGTTATCAGTGAACTGCCTGTACATAGAATGGAGGAGCAAAAATGATGGGCTGAATGGACTACAGCAGTTTGCATTTTATGTTTCACAATGTTTAAACATATTAAGGGATATGAATATTGTATGGGGAAAACTGCGTTGAGGAGATGTTCGGCCATTAACTAGAATGGGGAATGCTCAATGAATTGTATGACGTATTCCTTTCCCGATGCTTCTGTGCAGTGTGTGGGAAAGCTCTGTAAATGTTGTCACAAGCTCGCAGCTGTTAGGAAGGAGGTCTCTGCAGGGTCGACAGGATTGTGTTTCCCATTCCCTTTTCTGGTAACGAGGTTGGTGCCAGGTGTTCTCTCCGGGTTTATCCTTTAAGACCTCGGAGCAGTTTGATACAATTGAGTGCCTTGCTGGCCCGTTTCAGAGACCATTGAAGAGTCTATCACTTCACTGTGTTTGGAGTCACTTTTAGGCCAGACCAGGAAAGCACGGGAGATTCACTTCCTGAAAGTACATTGGGGAAGGAGATCGACGTCTATAATCGACATTGAACACAAGATCACTATTACTGAAACCAGATATTAGATCTCGATAGTTTATTAATTGTTTTTAACTTGCACCAGTTGCCAGAGAATTATCCTCGTCTGGATTAGTAATCCAGTGACATTTCCACAACAGCACCATCTCCACATGGGGGCCTATTGGAAATCACACTGAGCGGGTTATTTCTGTGCTGCTTGACAGCTCTATCAAAAATAACCCCAACTAATTTGACTATCGTGATGGACCTGAGTGGGTGGTAATTGGTCCCACTGTAATTATTTCCTTCTTAGGGACATAGTTGAACAAATACCCACATTGATAGGGAGATGTCAGAGCTGGAGTTGGAATGAAACAGCTTCCCCAGGGACATGGCTTGTTGTGTAGCAAAAAGTCCTCAGTCCTATGCCTTTGTCGTATCTACAGTGTCCAGCTGTTGCTTCATGTCACGTGCAGTGAATTGAATTGGTTGATTCTGAGGGTATCACAGTGAGGGTGACTCAACACTTCTGGCTGAGTGTGGTGCAGATACTGCATCTTTTACATGAATGTACAGGGCCGTTCCATTATTTGGTATGGGGATATTTGTGGAGTCCTCTCCTCCAATAAGTTGTTTAATGGTTCATTGACTTTTATGCATCGACTTGACAGGACGACAGAGCTTAGATCTAATTTCTTGGTCTTGGGGTCATCTCTCTCTCTCTGTATCAGATATTAGTCCTGCTGTTCACAGCGTAACTAGTCAAGTGTGGTAGCTTTAATGGGTTGTCATCAGGTTTAGGTGCACGTGATTCCAACCCCACCATGTTCACCCACACTCGTCACTGACCCATGGATCGGCTTGATGGAAATGGTAGACGGATGGACTATCCTGGTGGAATATGGTGTAACAAAAGATAAACGGACTTTTAGCAGTGGTGAATGAGAAGATTCTGTACGACGGGTTTAAATAAAGTTGTGAATGGGGAAAAGGGGTTCACTCTATTTAATGCAAGATAAAGAAGATACAACCACACAAGGTCATCGGGAGGCAAGGAGGGATAATGTTGACCATGTGGTATTATATAGATCCGGCCACAGATACTTTTTGACTGTAGTGATCATCACCCGCTATAGACAAAGAAATTCAGATGCTTGACTTCTTATTGGCACTAGTAAGCGTTTCATGCCGCCTTAGTATTGTAACATGGAGAAAAACAAATCACAGTATGAAGTTTGGGCTGAGTGTTGGTTACCTGTCATTTTTAATATTGTTTCAATTTTTCAGCGCTTATCTTTAAACGCTTGTTCTTGAAGTTAGTATCAGATGGAGTGAAGGATGTTGAGGGGTGACATTCCAGAAGTTTATAAGGTCATGAGAGGTTTGGATGGGGTGAATAGTCATGGTCATTTCCACAGGATAGGGGAGCCCAAACATAAAGGGAATAGGTTTAAGGTGAAAGAGGGTAGATTTAAAATGGATGAAGGGGCAAAGTGTTTACACAGAGGGTGGTGTGGGTATGGAATGAGCTGCCAGAGGAAGAGTGGGAGATGCAAGGACAGCTACAACGTTTGAAACTCATTGGACAAACATATGTGTCCCAGTCTCGAGCAGTTGAGTGATGGTCTCCTGTTCCTGTGACCCAGTCTCGAACAGTTGAATGACTCCCTCCTGTTTCTGTTTCCCAGTCTCGAGCAGTTGAGTGACGGACTCCTGTTCCTGTGTCCCATTCTCGAGCAGCTGAGTGACTGCCTCCTGTCCTTGTGCCCCAGTCTCGAGCGTTTGAATGACTCCCTCCTGTTCCTGTGTCCCAGTCTCAAGCAGTTGAGCGACTGCCTGCTGTTCCTGTGTCCCAATCTAAGTCCTAATCCAAGTTTTGTGAAAGTAGATGTCCTCCTCCCACTCCCGAGTAACAGGCTCCAATCTCTCTGTGCTCTCCTGCTGCTCCTGTGGAATGGAATTGAGGGACTGAACGGCCTCTTCACATTATTTCCGACTTTTCTTGATTAAAAGCCTCTCTCCTATTTCTGTAAAACACCATCAAAATCTGAATGATGTATTTCTGTATTTGACTGTCAGTAATTGAGCAAACAAGCTGACTGACAGAATTCAGAAGCTGAATAGCCTCCTCCTGTTCCCGTGTTAAAAACTCAAGAGTCAATAGACTCTCAGAGATGTACAACACGGAAAAGATCCTTCGGTCTGGTCATCCATACCGACCAAATATCCTAAATTAATCTCGTCCCCCTTGCCAGCAGTTGACCAATCTCCCATTACACACTTCCCATGCATGTATCCATCCAAATGCCTTTTAATCGGTGTAACTGTACCTGCCTCCACCACCTCTTTTGGCTGTTCAATCCATACACACAGCAGTCTCTGTGTGAAAATGTTTTCCATCATGTCCCTTTTTAAATCTTTCTCCTCTCACCTTAAACCTTTGTCTTCTAATTTTAGACTCATCTATCCTGGGAAGAGACGTTGACTGTTTACCTTATCTATGCCCCTCATGATTTTGTAAACTTCTTTAAGGTCCCCCCTCAGCCTCAACACTTGAAAATATCCCCCAGCCTATTCAAACTCTCCCTGTAACTCTAACCTTCCAACACCTGCAACATTCTTTTAAATTTCACCCTGTCAAGCTTGACAGCACCTTTCCAACACCGAAAGCAGGTTGACCAGAATTAAAGGCAATATTACAAAAGTGGCCAAACCAATGTATTGTACAGATTTAGCATGTTATGCAAATGCTTCGACTCAAAGCACACACCAACAAAGGGAAGTTCGCCAAGTGCCTTTTTCACTACACTGTCTATCTGTGACAGCACTTTCAAGGAACGGAGAACCTGCAACACAAGGCTAGCTTTGCTTCCTCACAGGGCAACGACAGGGGCTTAATTTCATCTTTGAATGACTGGCTGTGTGGAGTTTGTGTATTCTCCCCGTGTCAGTGTGAGTTGCCTCGGGTGCTATGTTTTCCTCCGGCAGTATAAGGATATATAGGTAAGGGAAGATTGGCCATCCTAAATTGCACACAGTACCCAGGGATGTGTAGGCGAGATGGATTAGCCATGGGAAATGCAGACTCAGAGGGATAGGTCAGGTGTTTGCTCAGTGGGATACTGTTTAGAGGGTCGGTGTGGCCTCGATTGGTCGAATAGCCTGTTTCCTAACTGTAGGGATTCTATAATTTCTATGGAGTTCTCCTTAATTGGCAACTTTCGACAGGACCCTACCTATATGTCTTGCCCTGATCTTTCTTGCCAAAATGCAACACCTCACATTTATCTAAAATAAACTCCATCTGCCACTCCTCGGCTCACCTAATCAATGTCCCATTTTATTCTGAGATATCATTCTTCACTGTCGACTACATCACCAAATTTGGAATTATCTCCAAACTTGCTGACCATACTTCATATATTCAAGTGCAAATGATTTGTATAAGTAACAAAAGGCAGTGGACTCCCTATTGATCTTTGCGGCACGCCACTAGTCACAGTTCAATGAACAAATGTCCACTGTCACGCCCTGTCTCCAATATTTAAGAAAATGTTGGTTCTAAATGGTGAGCTCTCCCTGGATTCCAGGCAGTCTGACCTTGCTAACCAGTCACCCATGTGGAACATGTTAGTTTTCTTACTGAATTCCATAAAGACAACCTCCACTGTCCTGCTTTCATCAATCATCTTCATCACTTCATCAAAAAATTCCACTGAGTCAGTGAGAGGTGATCTCCAATGTACAAAGCCCTCTTCAGTCCTTAAATTTCCAAATGCATATGCATCCTTTCCCTCAAAACCCCCTCCAACAATTTAGTCACCATTAACTTCAGGCTCACCAAATTATAGTTACCTGGTTTTTTGTTACGTTCTTAAATAATGACACTCTGTTAGCAGCCTTCCAGTCATTTGATACATCACCTGTTGAAATCAATGATACAAATATATCAGCAAAATGCTTAGCAATCTCTTTCCGAGTTTCCACATACTTCTGGGATACAAATGATCAGGTTCTGGGGATTTGCTCACCTTTATATATTTTAAAATGTCCTACATCTCCTTGTAATATAGGCACTTTTCTTCATTCTCTCGCTCTTGTAATCCCCTCCACATTAAATACTGAGGAGGAATACTTGTTTTATATCCCTCCCATCTCGTGTAGTTCCACACATAGGTAGCCTTACTGATCTTTAAGGGGACCTATTCTCTCCTTCGTTAATCTTTTTCCATTAAAGGATTTGTAGAATTTCTTCAATGCCTCGTCAACGCTATTTCTAAAGCCATCTACTGAGTCACAACACTCCGTCCACTCCACCGAGAATTTCCTAAAAATCATCAAAAACTCCAAAATAGAGGAAGACCAAACAATTATCTCATTCGACTTAATAGCACTGTTCACCTCCATCAACATCGACCTGGCAAAGGAAACACTTACCACACTTCTAGAAGAAACCATCACACACAACCCAACCACCATCAATCACATTATCAACGAAAATATCATGAAGCTAGTGGACCTGTGCCTCACCACCCACTTCACCTTCGACAACATAATCTACAAACAAACCAATGGCACATCCATGGAATATCCAATATCAGGATTCATAGCAGAAGCAGTAATGCAAAGACTAGAACGAACAGCCCTACCAACCATCAAACCACTTTTGAGAAATTGAGGACTGAAAATGCATGAGATCAGAGCTGAAAAATGTGTGGCTGGAAAAGCGCAGCACGTAAGGCAGCATCCAAGGAGTAGGAGAATCGACGTTTCCGGCATAAGCCCTTCTTCAGGAATTCCAGAGCACGTTGGCTCTGGACTCTCTGAAACCAAGTTTTGATGGCCTTGCATTTTCCAACCATCCCTTTACCTGTGAATAGGGTATCCCAGTCAGGATTTCACAAGGATCACCTAACACTTTCAAAATTGGCCTTATTCAAAGTTAGAACTTTAATGTTTACATCACGTCTTTCCTGTTCCACAACTAGTGTAAAACTAATATTTATGCGTAACAGACTTGAAATGTTAAATAGACACTCCCTGACCCTCTGTAACAGGCTTGAGAGGCTGAATGACCTCCTCCTGTCCCTCTGTAATAGACTGGAGAGGCTGAATGAACTCCTCATGTCCCTGAGTAACAGAACCGCGACATTAAATGACACAGCAACCCGTGGATTATGAGCAGCCGGTAAACTGTATCAAATGGTGGTCCATCCCTTCTCAGTTACAGAAACACAAACAACACAATGTACTCCAGGTGCCCTCTCAGTAACACCTCATACAGCTTCAGCGACACAGCTCTTTGTTCTGAATGATTCTGTTGGCAAAATGTGCCAATATTCCAGCTTTCCACCTTTTCAAGTAGCAACAGGCTAATATGAGCTGAATGGTCTTCTCTTATCCCTCTGTAAGAGGTCCATACGGACAGAACTGCTTCGGCCTGTTCCTGAGCAGCAGTTTCAATGCTCGGTCTCAATGTTATGAAAGGATAACAGGGCATTAAAACCAGGAGTAGCCTCACACTGGTCAATAAGTATCGTACTTTGGGTTCAGGTATCTAGAAACTTGCCCACCCGGCTTTTTTTTTATGCAGCCGATCTGTTATTTTATAATTGCCTCCTTTCATAAACAGAGTGGAACATATAATCGACCACTGCAGTGTTCTGTTAATACTCACATATAGAAGGCAAAAAAGATTTAAAAGTTTGAAAGATTTATGGTCCATCCCTCAGCAACCCTCATCCATTCCAACCAAACCCAGTATCATGTTATGAAATGTAATGTATGGAACTAGTTAACTGAGCCTATTTGTTCTGTGACTGTGATTAATGCCAGTCTCCATGGATTCTAATTATCCCAGTGGAGGGTTTCCATGTTTTAATAATAAGTGGGCGCTGTTCAATGTATTATCCCATAACATGAGCGGGAGCATCACCGACAGCACTGATCAGCAGCTCCAGAGAAAGGGGAGGAGCGATCAAAATCTGAGAACATTAGACTGGAATCTTCCAACAATGGATCAGAATATGCGAACATTAGACTGGAATATTCCAATAATCGACAGGCGCTTATCCAATTATGTTTGGTATTTTTCTGCATTTCATTGGTTGTCATTATCATCGCAGATCTATTACGGCCTTCTCATTATTCAACACTTTTATTATCCCTTTCTGGCTATCGTTGGTGTTCCTGGTAAGCGTCACTGTCCAGTTTAAAGTCTGGTTGAAGATTTGTAGCTCGGGTGTCCGTTGTTGTGGTTCTGTTCGCCGAGCTGGAAATTTTTGCTTCAAACGTTTCGTTCCCTGGCTAGGGAACATCATCAGTGCTATTGGAGCCTCCTGTGAAGCGCTGCTTTGATGTTTCTTCCGGTATTTATAGTGGTTTGTTCTTGCCGCTTCCGGGTGTCAGTTTCAGCTGTAGTGGTTTGTATATGGGGTCCAGGTCTATGTGTCTGTTAATGGAGTTTGTGGATGAATGCCATGCCTCTAACGGTTAACGGACAGATAACCAAAGCGGACCAGCAAAGAATAAAACCTGAAAGCAACAACACCCCCAGATTCTACGGACTACCCAAAGTACACAAACCAAACATCCCACTCAGACCCATAGTATCACTACCAGGGACACCAGCATACAAACTGGCCAAAGAACTACAACAAAAACTGAAACACCTAGTCAGCGGATCCAAACACTCCATACAATCAACACAGGAATTCTTGGACATCATCAGGAATACACACATAGACAAAGAAGAAACCATGGTATCATTCGACGTGACGGCACTGTTCACATCAATTGACAAAACCCTAGCCAGAGAAACAACAGCCAACCTACTGGACATACGTAACAGAACACAGGAGGCCGAACCTATCAACAAGGACGACGTACTTAAACTACTAGACCTGTGCCTCACCACACACTTTACATTCAACAATCAGATATTTGAACAAATCAACGGAACACCCATGGGATCACCAATCTCGGGACTCATAGCAGAGGCAGTTATGCAAAGATTAGAACATACAGCCCTACCACAAATCCAAGCCAAACTCTGGATCAGATACGTCGATGACACCTTTGTAATCATCCAAAACAGAGAAATAGAAAAAACACACCGAATCATCAACGCCACACTCACAGGAATACGATTCACGAGAGAAGAGGAAAAGGATTGCCAACTCCCATTCCTAGACGTGTTAGTAGAGAGAACACCCAACGGAGAATTCACCACAAAGCTACACAGGAAACCAACACACACAGACCAAGTCCTAAACTATGAAAGTAACCACCCCAACACACACAAACGAAGCTGCATCAGGACGCTATTCAAAAGAGCCACAACACACTGCAGTACACCAGAACTGCGAAAAGAGGAAGAGGAACACCTATACAATGTATTCGCCAAAAACGGATACCCACGCAACTTGATCACCAGATGCCTAAGAGATAGACCACGGAATGAGGACATGCCACAACCAAAAGGATTAGCCACACTACCATACGTCAGGAGCGTCTCAGAACTGACAGCCAGACTACTGCGACCCTTAGAACTCCTAACAGCACACAAGCCAACTTCCACACTCAGACAACAACTCACTAGAACAAAGGACCCAATAGCCAGAACGAGCCAAACTAACGTAGTTTACAAAATACCATGCAAGGACTGCACAAAACACTATATAGCACAAACAGGAAGACAACTAACAATCCGCATCCATGAACATCAGCTAGCCACAAAACGACACGACCAGCTATCCCTAGTAGCCATACACTCAGACAACCAGGAACATGAATTTGACTGGGAAAACACTACCATCATAGGACAAGCCAGACAGAGAACAGCCAGGGAATTCCTAGAGGCATGGCATTCATCCACAAACTCCATCAACAGACACATCGACCTGGACCCCACATACAAACTACTACAGCTGAAACTGACACCCGGAAGCGGCAAGAACAAACCACTATAAATACCGGAAGAAACATCAAAGCAGCGCTTCACAGGAGGCTCCAATAGCACTGATGATGTTCCCTAGCCAGGGAACGAAACGTTTGCAGCAAAAACTTCCAGCTCGGCGAACAGAACCACAACAGTCACTGTCCAGATTTTGTATTCTATAAACCAATTACGACAGTATTACTGTTCTTTCATATAGTCTACACTTCCTGCCACTATTATTGTTCCTATTGGAACTCTCAATCCAGATATTTACTCTCCAGACCACTACTTACTGCATCAATGAAGGTGTTCAATTACTGTCTCCCTCTCTGCTCTGGCGGTGTTACTCATGTGTCTCCATGTTGACATACTCAGTTTCAGCGACGAACTACAATTTATTGTATCATTGCCTTTTTTATTTAAATGTTAAGAGCATGGAGGTCACTGTCTCCTGCTCTGATTACAAACTCCACTTCCTTCCACTGTTTCCATCCCATCCCTGGCTAATATCTGCGGGTGAAGCAGACAGTTCACAACTGCGGGAGGTCCCTTTGACCATGAGCTGACTCTTGACACCATTCCCTGACCATTTCTAACTTTAAATACTCACCACTCCAGAATATATCTCACTGGTTTATTCCATCTGCTGTTTGAATACTGAGCTATGAAATACCGTCTTAATGAAGTTAACAATCTGCTGCTGACGCTCCCGGCTTCGAACCTGCCCAAACAAATCTGATTCGAACTCACACCAAACTCCGATCCATCTGCTGTGATTCTGTTCGCCGAGCTGGGAATTTGTGTCGCAGATGTTTCGTCCCCTGTCTAGGTGACATCCTCAGTGCTTGGGAGCCTCCTGCGAAGTGCTTCTGTGATGTTTCCTCCGGCATTTCCAGTGATTTTTCTCTGCCGCTTCCGGTTGTCAGCTCCAGCTGTCCGCTGCAGTGGCCGATATATTGGGTCCAGGTCGATGTGCTTATTGATTTAATCTGTAGATGAGTGCCATGCCTCTAGGAATTCCCTAGCTGTTCTCTGTTTGGCTTGTCCTATAATCGTAGTGTTGTCCCAGTCGAACTCATGTTGCTTGTCATCAGAGTGTGTAGCTACTAAGGATACCTGGTCATGTCGTTTCGTGGCTAGTTGGTGTTCATGGATGGAGATTGTTAGCTGCCTTCCTGTTTGTCCTATGTAGTGTTTTGTGCAGTCCTGGCAATGGACTGCGTACAGTACATTGGTTTTGCTCATGCTGGGTATCGAGTCCTTCGAATGTTGTCTGAGAGTGGCTGTTGGTTTGTGAGCTGTTATGAGTCCGAGTGCTCACAGTAGTCTGGCTGTCATTTATCCTGATCATCCCTGAAAACTATGACCAATTTATCATGGCCAATTCACCGGATATGCACACCTTTGGGTTGTGGGAGGAAACCAGAGAATCCAGAATAATCTCATGCAGACCCTGGAGATTATGCACCGGGAGACTATTGGGTTCAAAGGCCGCGTATGGTAGTTGTCAGTGTCTTTTGTTCCGGTTGTTGAATTCAGATGGTGTAAGCAGTGTTTTGTGTATAAAGATTTTTTCAGTCACTCAGAGTTCTCTGGGGGTGGAAGAAGTGAAGTTGGGGGTTTTACAAAAGGTGAGTAGGGCAAAGCTGTAGGAATTGGCAGACAAGCTGGAGTTGGGGTTGTGTTTGTCTTTGAGAAAATGAGAGATAATTAGAGCTGTAGCCCGGCAATTACATTTGGTGGAACTGCCATCATAGTCTTTGGAAATGGCTAGAATTCAATTTCAAATGTGGCACCTTGAACGTGAGAAGGAATTGAAACAGTTTGAATTATGATGAGAAGTAGAAATAAAAGAAAACGAAATGAAGAAGAAAGGAAGGAAAAAAAGAAGAAAAACAGAGATTTCAACTTCAAAAGTTAGGAATTAGAGAGGAAAGTTGACATAGAAGCAGTGATGAATGTAGACTGTAGGCTGGATGATGAGGATAGTGAGGAAGAGCAACCCTATCGTCGCCAAAGGTCTGATGGGAATCTGTTTAAATACGTCCAGGCATTATCTAAATTTGATCAGAAGGTTGGGGGAGCATTTTCAATTTCATTTGAGAAAGTGGCCATGTGGATTTAGTTGATTCAAACAAAGCTGATAGGTATTTGCATCCCTATCTGAGGAGGTATCTGGGGAGTATGAGGAGGCAAAGGAAGCCATCTGAAGTGCATATGAGGTTGTGCCAGAAGCCTACAAACAGTGCTTCAGGAATGTAAACAAAGCTCCCTGGTTAAACACACATTGAGTTTGAAAGGATCAAACAAAGTAATTTTGTAATGTGGTTAAGGGTATTAAAAATAGAGCAAAGCTATGACACTCTGAGATAAATTCTTATTTTGGAGAAGTTCAACAATTCACTTCCTGCAGTCGTGAGAATTCGTGTGGAAGAGCAGAGAGTAACAATGGCAAGATTAGAAGCTGAAATGGCTGATGATGATGTTTTGGTTCAGAAATTAAAGTTTGGTTTCTGTGAGGGATTGAGAAGAATGTGCGAGATCTTCTGAGTACATTTACCTGTGAGAGTAAGATTTATTGGCATAGGCCAGGAGTAGCAGATAAAGAGATTAGAGCATTAAGAAGTACAGAAGCGTGTAATTCTTTTATGCTGAGACATGAGGAGCTATGTCATTCAGAGGGACAGTTGGAGAGATGAGGAGTGCTCCATGATGTAATGTGTGGTTGGAGTGTCCAGTGGAAACATCAACAGATTTATTCCACAATGGGGAAGGAGGCCTTCAGCTTGGTGTTGGTGTTACAGGATTTCATCTTTTATATTGCTAATAACGTGCCTGAGACAAATCTTTATCACCTGCAGTGATCCCTTAAAGTTTTTGGAATAGTTTAGGGAGAAGAATACCAGTCTTTTTCGATTGAGCTTATTATTTCTGCCATTCAATTCAAAATTATACAGTTGACAGGACGAGAAATTCTAAGTTTTGATATGTTGTGGAGACGTGGATGAAGAAATACAAAGTCGTTCTGTTGCAGGAGTAAAATGATTGAAAGCGAATCTAGTTGTGAACATTTATATGCTCAGAGTCAATGTAATATATATGCATTGCAGTCTACTCATAGAAGAAGATTAGGAGGTCTAAAATGAATCCAGCTTCGTGCAATGATGAATCATTTTATTAAAGGTGGAGTTGTGAGTTTACTATCGCATAAACATGGCATGTTCTCTTAGGTTGTTTTTGAAGAGAGTTTCTAAAGGCAGAGGTGCAGAATGCTGTCTGAAAACAGTTTAAGTAAGTAACTGAGGAGACCTTTAGGTTTAATTAAATGGTGGTAACAATCGAAGGGCAGTGGCCAGTTCTCCCAGACCAGATATCCTCGTTTTTTTTAGCTGCAGCATTCAGAAGCTGTTGGGGATCCTAGAAGGGCTGGACGTTTCAATACAAGATCCCCAGCTGCCTTTCTCTCTGAGATCTCTGGTGATGTTGATTTCTCCTGGATCGGAAAACTGCATGTACGAATCTGATTTTGAATTCATCTTTGTGCCAAGCAGTGTCTACCAAAAAGGTACGGTATCTATTGTTTGTGTAACTGTTCCAACATATAAGCTATCCCAAAATGTTCTTTCCTTTGATGTATTTTAAAGTATTTTGCTTAATGCCAAGTAGTTTGACCAGTCACAACATATCTAGAACGCACACATCACATTTATGTTTAAAATAAGGAAAGGTTGTGTCCAAGTGGCTTCTTAAAATATTTTGTGGGTACCTGGTCTGGTCCACAGTACTTGTAGCTGAGAGACTTCTGACGGACTCCTGTTTTCGAATAGTTGGTGGAGGAGTTGGGGAACGGTTTGCTGGTGGTTGTGCTGTGAGCTGCCTCAGACATTCAGGGAGATCTGAGGATTTGTTGACCGCACTTTGGATGGAGCATGGGGACTGTAGTTACAGCATCTGGGTCAGTAACATGAACAACAAATGGAGCAGAGGTTGCAGAGAGGGGAAGCTCTGAAACCACGGAGTGAGTGTGTGTGGGGAAAGGGATCTGCTGTATCCACCACGAGTATTCCAGAAACAGCTTCCCAAGCTCCACTTTACCCAAGAGCAGAGTGTGAGGGACACTGACTGAACAAGGAGCTGGTCACAACACGTCCTCCCGCATCACACCAGGCGGAGGAGGTGCTGGAAGTGGCTGTTAGGGTCACAGTTTCATTCAGCTTCTATGATCCAGAACTTTCCAGGCAAGACGAGGTGACATATCCATCATTTTCTAGTATCTCAACATCAATGTCACCATTCGGTGATGGAGGATATATATGGTGGATGAGGTAAATACATTGTTTCTCCCACAGCAGGGAGCTGCCGGGTGTATCCAGTATAGTGGGATTCCCACTGGTGCATCTGCGGAGTACCGATGTCAATGCGGAGAGGTAGAGGAACTGAAGCATTTCTCTCTCTATTAATGTTACAGTGTGTCCATGCACAGTACATCATGTTGGTGAATACCCACTGTCCTGGCAGCAGTCACGGCCTCCTCATTCAGAAGCAGTCAGCCATTCCCATCGTCATCGGGTCTCCACGTAGAAAGAAATGAATGTATCTTGGATAAAGGCCGTCCCCTTGATGCACATTTCAAAACACCATCCCCAGCACCAACCAATCACATCAAAATATTCCATGTGTACGGAGATCAATGGGGTCACTTGGAGTGTCTGGGAGCTGACGATTAGGAATGGAGCAAAACGACCCATGTGTGAACGGGTCTGAGTGAAGCCCCCAGTATACAGTATCATTCAGTCCTGTCATCCCTCTCCATTTCAGCAACATACTGCCTTCCATTATTCCTGTAAATGAAATGACAGGTTATATCACGTTAAATGCCACCTGCCAAATTATTATCCATTGCCTTTACCTCTCTGAATCTATTTGCAGACTCTCCAACCTCTCTTGATAATTTAATCTCTTTCTTATCACAGCGACATCAACAAACTCAGTGTCTGGATATCTGTTCCATCCTCCTGATCATTGATATCGATTGTAAATACTTGAGGTCCCCGCACTGGTCATTATGTGACTCCACTGGTGACGTTCTATCAAACTGATTAAGGCTGCTTTATCCGGAGTGTCTGCTTCCTGTATGATACCCAGTCCTCCCCAATTCCTGTGCAACACAATCGAAGCGTTGAATAAGAACAAGGAGTATCTGTGAGGAATCCAACCCCTCGAACCACTCCCACCATTGAATACAACCATTGCTGATGTCAGTGCAGCCTCTGTTCCACTTTCCTGCCATCGCTCCATCCTAAAGCTCTTGTCCCTTCTTGTAGATTGCGCCACATGAAAAAATATCCACTCCATATCTACACTTTCAATTACTTTTAGCATTTTATAGACTTCAATGAGATCTCCTTTCATTCGTATAAACTCGAGAGTATAAGCCTGAACTGCTCATTTATTCTTCATAAGGCAAACACTTCAAATATGGAATCAATCTAATGAAGCTCTTCTGAATTGCCTGCAATGCAAATATCTCATTCCGCAGGACACCCAAACTGTACTCCAGTTGCAGCCTCACTAAGGTCTTGCGTAGCTACACCAACACTCCCTCCCTTTCTACCCTATCCTTTTATAAATAGACACTTAAATTATGCTTGCATTTCCCATAACTTGCAGTACACACATTCGGGTTTTCTGTGATATGCAAGCAGACACCCAGGTCCCTCTGCACCTAAGCACTTTGAACTTTCTCTCCATTTAGATAATAATTTGTCTTTCTATTATACTGGCCAACTTGAATAGCCCCATATTTATTCACTTTAATTTTCCTTGCCAAATGTTGGCCCATTCACCAAGCTATCCATATAGTTTTTAAATCTCTTGCATCATCATTCCGAAGTAATTTCCCACCAATGTTAGTTTCGTCTGAAAATGTGGCATCGTATTTTCTATCCCATCAACCGAGTGCAGTAATACTATGAATTGCAAATGGTTGAGGCACGAGTCTTGAAATCAACGGCACCTCACAATTTGCATTTGCCAAAAGAAAATGACACATTTATTCCATCTAACGGCATTTTGTTGGTTCACTAATCCTTCATCCAAGCTAATAAATTACTCCTAAACCGATGCTGTCTGAGCTTACCACTTACTCTTTGGAGAAGCGACATATCCAATGCTTTCTCGAAGACCAGATATATTCCATCTCCAGGATCCCCAGTATCCACCTCGTTTGTCACATCTTTAAGTAACTCAAGCAAACACTTCAAACTCGATTTATCCTTTGTAAAACATGTTGACTCCGATGGATTGAGGTTTAACTTTGCAAATGTCCTCAACGATGGATTTTAATAATTGTTTTAAATTACAATAGATTATCGTTATATTTTACTCCCTAACGTATACAGTTATTATAAGTTCTTCCCTTTCGAAACCCTTTACGTTTTCTTTGAATTCATGTTTAATGGGCAGAAGGTTTTAAGAGATCTGCTCCAATTGCTGTGTAAGAGCCATATGTGGTTGAATGGACACATCATCCTGCTATTGTACAATATTGATGGGCTGACGTCTTTCTGGTAACCCCATGTTGTCGTCTCCAAGGCAAGAATGACCTCCTGCTGTTGATGCGTTAGAGGTTTGTGGGATTATGGAATCTTCCCGTTGCTGTGTAACATTTTGAGGGGATGATGTGTCTTCTCATACTTCTCCATAACAGGTGAAGATACTGAACAGCCTCCTCATGTATATCGGAGATGGGACCGAGCGAGTGATTGGTCTTCTCCTGTTCCCATACAACAGACACACGTCTGAATTACTTCTTCCTTTCTCAGATAGATTTTTTAATCATTATCCACTTCCTTGCAATAAGCTCGGTGGGTCTAAATGGCCAGTGTAACAAGCTACAGTCATTGTGTGAACTCTTCCAGTTCCTATGTTACAGACTTGAGGAGTCTGAATGGACTGATCCTGTTGCTGTGCAACAGGATACTGGTGCAGCATGGCCTACTCTGGGTCCAGTGTTATAGGCTTTAATGGCTGACTGGCCTCCTCCTGTAACTGTATAGCAGGCTTCAGGGTCTGAATAACCTCGTCCTGTTTTGGTGTAACAGGGTCGAAGGCCTGAATATCCTCCTGTTGTTCCTGTGTAACAGGCTGGAGAACGGAATGGATTCCTCCACTATCTGGGTAATTTGTTTTACTTGTTGAGCACTGAGCTCGAGATCAGGTTATTTAGGAATTGGTATTGAGTGATCAGAAGAGCTAATTAAAAATTTTGCTGTAAAGGACCTTTTGGGAACAATGATCACAATGTACTGGTTTTCTTTTATGCTGTTTGAGTACACGACAGTTTTTGTTGTAACCGTTATAAATCTGAGTCATGCAAACCATGAAGATGTGAGGAGAAAGTGGGGACTGCAGATGCTGGAGATCAGAGTCGGAGCGTGGTGCTGGAAAAGCACAGTCAGGCAGCATACTAAGAGCAGATAAATCGATGTTTCGGGAATAAGCCCTTCATCAGGAATGAAACTTATGTGTCAAGGGGGCCGAGAGATAAATGAGAAGGGGGTGCGGCAGGGGGGAGGTAGCTGGGAATGCGATAGGTAGTTGAAGTTGGCGTTGAAAGTGATAGATGATTAAAAGAGGCAGAACACCTCATCTACCGCATCCATTCAACCCAATGTGGTCTCTATATTGGCGAGACAGGAGGTCAACTTGTGGATCATTTCAGAGAACATCTCTGGGACAGCCGCATTGAACAACTCCAACGCCTTGTGGCTGAGCACTTTAACTCCCCTTCCCACTCAGCAAAGGACATGAGAGTCCTAGACGTGCTCCATCGCCAAACCCGAGCCACCAGAAGACTGGAGGAAGAAAGCCATGTCTTCTGCCTTGGGACCCTCCAACCACAGGAGATCACACTGGATTTCCCTATTTCCCCATTTCCCCTAATCCCACCCTATCCCACTCCAACCTTATCTGGTCCACCCTCCTATCCGTTTATCACTTTCAACCCCACCTTCATCTACCTATTAGATGAACGGAGGCAGCTTAGAAAAATGCCAAGTGTTGAAGTTAGCCAGTAGATTCAGAGAAATGTAGGACCCAGCAAAGGATGACCAAAAAAAACTGAGAAGAAAATCAAAAAACGAAAAAGCGTGCAAACAAAAGAAACACATAAAGACTGCTAAAGAGCATCTATCAATGTATGAAAAAATAAGAACAAAGTCAAATGTGGAACAGTTGGTGTGCGTTCAGGATAATTTATTGCAGAGAACAGAGACAGTACAGGGAAAAGAAACAGTTACTTTGTGTCTATCTTCATGGAAGAATGTCCAGAAATTCTGCCAGAAATACCAAATGACTATTGGACTTGTGTAAGTAAAGTCTAAGATCATTCTTATCAATGTTGCGGTTATCTTTGAAAAGAAAGCTGGATTGAGTATTTATAAATCTGAGAGACTAGATGTACTTCATACAAGAATTTCAGAGGAAGCAGCAATGGACATGTTGATTGTATCGCGGATTTTCACTTTATTTTCCGACACATTCCTGAAAGGCATTTAGCCAATCTGGATAAGGCACAGGTTACGAATATTATCCAACAGTTTAAGAAAGGATGAAGATGGAGAGTAGTGAACTACAGACCAGTAACTTGTCATCCGCGTTCGGGTGTCTGTTGGACTCATTTATAAAGAACATGCTACTAGATTTTTAGAAGGTAATAACATAACTGGGGAGTTTGATAATGTATCGATGAAAGGAAAGGCAGAAGTGGCAAACTTTTTTGGAATGGTTTGAAAATGATTCTTGGAGACATAGGCAATGAAGAACCAATGGATAACGTGGAGTTGGATATTCAGGAGCTCTTTTTTAAGAACTCACAGAGTAAGCTCATAAAAAAAGTTAAAGCAAGAGGTATTGGGAAGAACATATGCAAATGGGAACGTAAAAATTAGGTTTATATTCATGTGAATGTATTTGGAATATAGAGGATGTAGTGAACCAGTTGCATCGAATGTTGGTGAGACTAACCTTAGAGTATTGTGTATCGTTCGGAGGCCCAATCTCAGAAAGAATATATTGACTAAAAAGGAAATGCAAAAGGTATCATCCAGATTAATCCCTAAAATGATTATCCAGATTAATCCCTAAAATGGCAAGATTGTCTAATGTGGAAACTCAGCCTGTGATCTCGAGTTTCAAAACATGAGAGGTGATTGCAGTGAAACTTAGAAAAATGCTGGGGGCGTGGGGGCTGAATAACAGAGGGACATGGAGAAGTATAAGTAGGCGAGATCAGGGAGAATTCCATGATATTCTACACGGGCAAGTGAACAGAATAATCAGCAAACAGTTAGTGTCCATTAGAAACCAAAGGGGACAATCTGTGTGTCAAGCTGGTGAACATTGATGGATTGTTACATGAGACCTTCACATCTATTTTAATTGGGAGAAGGAGGATGCAGGTACAGAATTCAAAAAGATGGACTGGAAAACTCTTGAACAGATTGATGTAAAATATGGCAGGGATTTGAGGTTTTGTTCTGTGAATTTGGACCAATCTCCATGTCTGAATGAGTTGTATCACAGGCGGCTATTGGGATCAAAGGAGGAAAGACCCTGACTGAATATTTTAATTAGAATCTGACCATAGGGGAGGTGCCAGAGAACTGAAGAACTGCTAATACGGTTCCACTTCACCATAAGGGTGGGAGAGATAGACCAGGTAACTATAGACGAGCGAGTATTAGATCACTGTTAAGGAAACTACTGGAGAAAATAGGGAAGGAGACAATTGAACTCCAATCAGAGTCGCAAGGTTTGATCAGGGATAATCATCGTAACTATCAGAAGGAAGTCACATCCAAAGGACTTGATTGAATTAGTTTGAGGAGGTCGATTGTTTAGTTTTGTAGGAAGGCCTTTGACAAATTATCACCTGGGAAATTGAAAAATAAAGTGCAATCTCACAATATGAAGGAAAACTTGACAAGTTGGGATATAGATAAGTTGCAGAGCTGGGCGGAAATGTGGCAAATGGAATTCAATGTAGCTAAGTGCGAAGTCGTTCACTTTGGTAGGAATAACAAGATGATGGATTACTGGGCTAATGGTAGGCTACTTGGTAGTGTGGATGAGCAGAGGGATCTTGGTGTCCATGTACACAGATCTCTGAAAGTTGCCACCCAGGTAAATAGTGCTGTGAGGAAGGCATATGGTGTACTGGGCTTTATTGGCAGAGGAATTGAGTTCCGGAGTCCTGAGGTCATGTTGCAGTTGTATAAGACTCTGGTGCGGCCTCATCTGGGGTATTGTGTGCAGTTTTGGTCGCCATACTATAGGAAGGATGTGGAAGCTTTAGAACGAGTGCAGAGGAGGTTTACCAGGATGTTGCCTGGAATGGTAGGAAAATCTTATGAGGAAAGGCTGAGGCACTTGGGGCTATTCTCATTGGAGAAGAGAAGGTTTAGGGGAGATCTGATAGAAGTGTATAAGATGATTAGGGGTTTAGATAGGGTAGATACTAAGAACCTTTTACCGCTAATGGAGTCAGGTGTTACTAGGGGACATAGCTTTAAATTAAGGGGTGGTAGGTATAGGACAGATGTTAGGGGTAGATTCTTCACACAGCGGGTTGTGAGTTCATGGAATGCCCTGCCCGTATCAGTGGTGAACTCTCCTTCTTTATGGTCATTTAAGCGGGCATTGGATAGGCATTTGGAAGTTATTGGGCTAGTATAGGTTAGGTAGGATTCGGTCGGCGCAACATCGAGGGCCGAAGGGCCTGTACTGCGCTGTATCCTTCTATGTTCTATGTTCTATGTTCTAAGTTACAACGAAAATTGTCTTAGTAGCAGGAGACAGAGGGTGGTGGGAGAAGGCTGTTTGTGTTAATGGAGACCAGTGTCCCCTGGTGTAACATAGGGATCAGTGCTGTGCACATTATTGGTTGTGTTATTCATAAAAAAAAATGTGAATGTGGAGGGGGCTAGGTGGAGAGTGGGGGAGGTGTGATAAGTAACTGTATGTTTGACATAAAGATTGGCTGGGTGGTTAGCAGTGAGGAGGAAGGCCTTAATTTACAGGAAGATGCAGATGGAATGGTCAGATTGGCAGATCAATGACAGATGGAATGTAACCCTGATAAATATGAGGTGATGCTCTTTGGGAGAAGGAACCAGGCAGGAGGGGACTCAATGAATGACAGCACACTGGGAATCTCAGATTATGCTGTGCCACACGTCCTGAATGTGACTGGACAGGTTAATGGACTAGTTAAGAGTTGGACCTTGGGTGTTGTGTTTCCTAATCAGGGCGTAGATTATAAGAGCAATACAGGGCTTTCATTCGGCCAAAATGGAGTACTGTATGTAGTTCTGGGAGAAACATTACAGGAAGGATGTGATTGTACTCGAGGGGGTACAGAGGTGATTCACCAGAATGTTCGCTTGGATGGACCATATCAGCTATGGAGAGAGGCTGGGTAAGCTCGGGTTGTTTACTTTGGAGCAGAGAAAGCTGAGGTGGCTGTGATTCAGAAGGATAAGATTATGAGCGTCACGGACAGGGTGGATAGACAGCAGCTGTTCCTTTTTGTCAGAGGGTCAAGAACAAAGGAGCACACGTTTAAAGCGAAAAGTTTGAGGTTCAGAGAGGATTTAAACTTTTTTTTCACCTAGAGGGTTTCGGATTCTGGGATTACTTCCACAGAGGGGAATTATCACGGGTAACCTCGCAACCATTAAAAAGTATTTGGACGAGCACTTGGAAGTGTCATAACATTCCCGGCTATGGGCCTGCTGTAGGAAAGTGGGACTAATATAGATCGTGCTGTACTTCTGTTAGCACTGAGTCTATGCTCCTGTGACTGTATCGTGTGGAAGGTCAATTATTGAGCATTGTTTCGGCAGGAATTGATGAGTTTGACAAGAGTACATTCACGAGGGTTATAAGAGTGAACTGTAAAAACTTGATATATCATGTCAATGTGAAAAATATGAGAAAACAAGTGTAGTTTCCTTACAATCTGAAACCAGAGAATGGAGAATGGGGAACACGGAAATGGCAGAACTATGAAGCCACTTCACACAACTTTCAAACAATACAAGGAAAACCAAGTCTGGTGTGGGAAAATGATAGAGTACATGAAACATAGAACATTATAAGTAAATGGTTTACGGGAAATTATTGGGGCTGAAAGTAATGGTCATTGACAACACTAACATAGATTTTTGAAATGGGAATTACGTTTGAGAAACAGACTGAGAGACAAATGAAAGAGAAGCAATAGATGGTAAACATTTTGATTTTTAGAAAAATTTTGGTCAAGCTACAAGCCCAGTTTGCAAAATCAAATCTGAGTGGATTGGGGCTAATGTATGGACATGTTTCTGGAATGGGACAGCTGGCAGGAAACAATGAATAGACATAAACAGACTCGTCAAACAACAGCCTGACATTGTCTGTAAGATATGATTCTGTAAGGTATAAGTCCTTCCACATCTAGTCAAGAAACATTGGGGACAATTAAACAATTCACTGGAGAAAGAGATTCCTCAACTAACCCCTTCCTACATGTTGGAAGAGTCCAGTACTTCAGTGTATAAGATAAGGCTAATTCATTTGTAACAATCTTCAGTCAGAAGTGCTGAGTGGATGATCCATTTCAGACTATGTCCAAGACTCCCCGTCACCTTTCACGAATATCTCCTGTCTCATCAGCAGGACAGATACAGCAGAAGTGGCGGCACATTGGGATACAGTTGGAAGGGAATTGCTCTTGGAGTCCTCAACAGTGACTCCGTATCCCATGAAGTCTCATGGCATTAGTTTACACATGGGAAAGGAAACCTCCTGCTGATTACCATGTACCAGCTTCTCTCAACTGATGTATCAGTACTCCTCCATGTTGATCAACACTTGGAGGAAGCCCTGGGGGTAGCATGGACTCAAGATGTACTCTGGGTGGGGAATTTCAATGTCCACCTCCAAGAGGATCTCAGCTACAGCATTACTGATCGAGCTGGCCGGGTCCTAAAGGATACAACTGTTGGAGTGGGTCTACGGCAGGTGGTGAAGGAACCAACAAGAGGAAAATACATACTTGACCACAGCCTTACTAATCTGCCAGTTGCAGAAGTATCTGTCCATGACAGTATCGGTAAGAGCGGCCACCACATAGTCATTGTGGAGACAAAGTCACACCTTCACGTTGAGAATAACCTCCACCATTTTGGGTGGTACTATCATTGTGCTAAATAGGGCAGACTTCGAACAGATCTAGCAGCTCAAATCTGGGTGTCTATAAGGTGTTGTGGGTCATCTATAGGAGCGGAAGTGTACACTCACTCAACCTCATGGCCTGGCATATCCCCCTCACAACAAATACCATCAAGCCAGAGGATCAACATTGGTTCAATTGAGTGTGCATGATGGCAGGAGGAACACCAGGCAAACCTGACAATGAGGTGTCAGCGTGGTGAAGCCATCATACAGGACAACGTGTGTGCCAAACAACATAAGCAGTAAGTGATAGACAGAGCTAAGTGATCCCACAAGCAAAGGATCAGATCTAAGCTCTGCAGTCCTTCCACTCCTTGTCGAGAAACGTTGGGGACAATTAAAAAATTGAATGGAGGAAGAGATTCCACAAATAACCCCTTCCTCCATGATGGAAGAGCCCTGCACTTCAGTGTATAAGATAAGGCTGATGCACTCGTAACAATCTTCAGTCAGAAATGCTGAGTGGATGATTCATTTCAGCCCCCTCCAGTGGTCCTCAGCGATTCAGTTACCAGTCATCAACCAATTCGATTCAGTCCAGGCGACATCCAGAAACGGTTGGAGATACGGGATACTCAATAGGGTCCATAATCTGACAACATTCTGGCAATAGTACTGGAAACTTGTGCTCCATAACTTGCCACTCCCCCAGCCAAACTGTTTCAATGCAGTTACAACAATACGTTTCCTGATCATGTGGAAAATTACCCCAGGTATCTCCTGTATATAACAAGCAGAACAAATCCAATCGGGCCAATTACTACTCCATCAGTCTACTCTCGATCATCAGTAAAGTGGTGGAAGGTGTCAGTGTTTTTAAGCAGCACTTGCTCAGCAATACCCTGGTCAATGGTGGCCAGGTTGGGCTCCCCCAGGGTCACTCAGCTCCTGATATCATTACCTTGGTTCAAACGTGGACAAGACGAGCTGAATTCCAGAGTTGGGGTGAGAGCGATAGCCCGTTAAATCAAGGCTGCCTTCGACCAAGTGTGGTATCAAGGGGCCTTAGCAACACTGGAATCAATGGGTATCAGAGGCAAACTCCCCACTGGTTAGAATCATACCTGACACGTAGCAAGATGGTCATGGTTGATGAAGGTCAGTCAACTCAGCTCCATGTCTGTAGGAGTCCCTCGAGCAGTGGCCGAAAACATCTTCAGGGCTGCTTCATCAATGACCTTCCCTCCATTTTACGGTCAGACGTGGGGATGTTCGCCAAAGATTGTACAATGTTCTGCAACATTTATGGCTCCTCAGATACTGAAGCAGTCCATGTTCAAACGTGACAAGATCTGGACAGTATCCAGGATGACAAGTGGGAAGTAATATTCAGCCCACACGAATGCCACTGCATGACCATCACCAATAAAATACAATCTAACCTGCCCCTTGGAATTCAATGGTGGTACTATCACTGAATCCCCCAGTATCAAATTCCTGGTGAGTAATCATTGCTCAGAAACTCACTCGTCTCGCCACATGAACACAGTAACTATAAGAGCAAGTCCGAAGCTCGGAATGCTGCAGCGAGTAACTCACATCCTGACTTCCAAAAGTCTGTCCATCGTCTACAATGCATGTCAGAAGTTTGATAGAAGACTCCCAATTTGCCTGGATGAGTGCAGCCCCAACAACACTCAAGAAGCTTTATACCATCCAGGACAAAGTAACCAGTTTGACTGTCGCTTCATCCACAATGCTCCACCACCAACGCTCAGCAGCAGCAGCAGCAGCAGCAGTGTTTTACTATCTACATGCTGCAATAAAATGATTCGCCAAAGATACTCAGAAACCATATTTCTAATTCATGACCACTTCTATCTAGAAGGACAAGGGTTACAGATGTATGGGAATACCATCATCTTTAGGTTGCCCTCCAAGCCATTCACCATCCTGATTTGGAAATATATCACCGTTCCTTCACAGTCGCTGGGTCAGAATCCTGGGATTCTCTCCCTAATGGAATTGGAGGTTAACCACAGCAGGTGGACTGCAGCATTCAACAAGGCAGCTCACCACCACCTTCTCAAGGGCAACTAGGGACAGGCAATAAATGCTGGCCCAGCCAGTGACACCCAGATTCACGAAATAAATAAATAGAAATTAACAGAGGACTGTTGCTGAGGTGTCGCAGGGATCAGTGCTTGGGGCCCAGCTGTTCACAATGTCCTTTAAACATTTGGTTGCTGGAATCAGATACAATACATCCCAGCCTGCTGACAGTACTAATGGATGTGGGATTGTGAGTGGGTGCGGAGGATGTAAAAAAGCACCAAGAAGACTAAGACAAGTGGAGTGAATGGGTAAATACGTGACAGATGGAGAACAATATGGATAGAGGTGACGGTGTGCCCTTTAGTGGAAACGATAGATTGGCAGCCTACAATTTGAAAAGGATTGGTGGAAACATGTTGATATACAAAGGGACGAATACTCCTTTTTGTTGTTTCCTTCTGCATAAACCTCTGAGGTCCCTGCAGCGCAGTGAGTTCTGTAACCAGAAGTCAATACTGGGCATGGCATTGGCACGCTGACCAGTGTACACAGGCCCACCAAGTGGGGAGCTATAACACGGAAAAGGATCTGCATATCCTTGTACACCAGTCGCTGAAAGCAATATTGCAGAAACAGAATGCAGTAAAGAAGATAAATGGTGCGTTGACCTTCATTTCAGGGGATGTGAGTCCAGGAGAAAGGGTGTCTTACTGCAGTTGTACGGGCTTTTGGAGACATCCCATCTCGAGCATTGTGCAGTATTGTGTGGAGTTTTGGTCTCCGTACCTAATAAAGACAAACCTGACATTGGGGGAGAGCAGTGAAGGATGACCAGACTGATCTCTGGGATGACAGACTTGTTGTGGGAGCAGAGTTTGGGAGACTGGGCCAATATTCCATGGGGTTTAGGGATATGAATGGAGATCTCAGTGAAATATACAAAACTCTGCCAGGGTGAGACAGATTGAAAGCAGGGATGATATTCCCCTGGCTGGGATGACTAAAACAAGGGGGCACAGTATTAGGTACAGGCAGGTGAGATGAGAATAAACGTCTGCACTCACTGACTGGTGACCCTGGCGAATTGGCTTGCACCTGGAAACCGAGACAGTGATTATAAATAAGGATTTAGAGGCAGTAAAGGGATGGTGGGAGAGCAGGAGTACGGTGTGGAAATGAAGGGCCAACCATCATTACATTGAATTGGGTAGCAAACTCATTGGACCAAATGTATTATTGCACCTCCTATTTTATAGTTTCCCAAGGTTACTCACATTAACGGATAGGTACATCGTGTGGGGTAAGTGCATCGAGGAGATTTTTTCCATAAACTAGAATGAGGGAGGCTCAATGTGTTGTATGACCTACTCCTTTCCCGCTGTTTCTGTGCAGTCTGTGGGAAAGCTCGGTAAATGTTGTCACAAGCTCGCAGATGATAGGAAGGGGGTCTCTGCAGGGTCGACAGGACTGTGTTCCCATTCCCTTTTCCGACACTGATGCTGGGGCCGGGTGTTCTGTCGGGTTTCATCCTTTCAGACCTCGGAGTAGTTTGATACAAGTGAGTGCCTTGATTGACCGTTTCAGAGAACATTGAAATGTTTATCACATGTCAGGGTCTTTGGAGTCAGTTTTAGGCCAGCCCAGGAAATCACGGGAGATTCACTTCCTAAAAGTACATTGGAGAAGGAAGTTCTGTTTACAATCGATATTGACTTCAAGGTCACTGTTACTGACCCCAGGTTTTAGAACTCGATATTTTATTAATTGTCTTTAACTTCCCCCTGCTGCCAGAGTATTACCCTGGTCTGGGTTAGTAATCCAGTGACATTTCCACAACAGCACCATCTCCACATGCGGACCTATCCGAAACCCCACTGAGCAGGATTTTTCTGTGCTGCTTGACAACTCTGTCAAAAAGAACTCCCACCCAATTTGACTGTCCTGACGGGACTCAGGGGGTGGTAAATGATCAGATTGTAATTATTACCGTTTTAGGGAACGGGACTTAGCTGAGTAATTTTCAACATTACCAGGGAGATGTCAGAGTTGGAGCTGGAATGAAACAGCTTCCCCAGGGACACGGCTTGTTGTGTAGCACAAGGCTTCAGTCCTATTGCAGGAATGGGGTCAGGGCCCATTGCTTTTATCTACTGTGTTCAGCTGTTTCTTCATGTCAAGTGCAGCAAATCGAAATAATTGAAGACTGGCATCTGTGATTTTGTGGGCATCATGGCAAGGGTGAGGATTATCATCGACTCAACACTTCTGGCAGAAGATGGTGCAGATAAAACATCCTTCTCTTTTACACTGATGTGCGGGTCTGTTCCATTATTTAGGATGGGGATGTTTGTGGAGCCCTCTCCTCCAGGTATTTGTTTAATCGTCCATCACCATTTATAACTGAATGCGACAGGACTGCAGGGCTTCGATCAGATCTGTTGGTCAAGTCTGGTAGATTTAATGAGTTAGCATCAGGTTAAGGTTCATGTGATTCTGACTCTGACATGTTCACCCACACTCGTCACTGAGCCATACATGGTGTTGATGGTAATGACAGACTGAGGTGTTATCCTGGCAAAACGTTACAGGTTGTGGTTGAATACAGGTGTGTTTCTCCTGTTGCTGTGGTCTACAGCACTACATGAATACGCAGTTTCCAGCTGCAATATCTGCAATGCAATTCTGCCGTGTTCCCCAATTCTCACTGAGACCCATTCACCCATCAGCCCTGTACTCAGTGACATCACCTGGTTTCTGTTATGGAAATACTTCAATTTCAAACTCTCATTCTGCTGAGGGTCTGTCTCCCCGGGTCTTGCTTCCAATCTGACACATTCTGCAAAAGCATTTAACTGATCTTAATTCAAATGTTTAATTCACCTAAATCTTTTTTCCTTGAGTAATGCCATTTTTTGTGTTTAAAGTGATTGTTTATCCTCTGTTTCTTTTCCTGACCATGATTAAGAGCTCTGTAGTGTCAGTGATACCAGAGGTATGTAGTTTCAGAGCCAGTTAATTCTCTAGATTCCCAATCATTTTCACCACATTGTATGTTTTCTCTTTTGGTTTGCTGCCTTTACACTCATGGCTGCTTTGTCCTCCCATGAGTATGTTTCAAGTTCTTGGGGTTGCATTTCTGGTATTATCTTCCGAATTATCCTCAGAAACTCCTCCCATTGAGGCTCCATGGTATTTCCTGCTCAGCTCCCCTTCCAATTAACTCTGGCCAGCTACGCCCACATGTCTTTGTATTTACATTCCTCAATTATAATCATATTACATCTTGAAGAGATGTAAACTGAAAGAAGGAATTTTGAGAGATGCGACACGAAGAATAATTGTTGGAATTCTTAACCAGATACAAGGGGAGAACTAGAGAGAGGATACAGATATGGAGATATGGAAAATGAGAAAACTACATTATCGAAAGAAGTAGATGAACATCCCCTAATATTTTGGCAATGCCTGTGTGCTGTGGTCCTATGTACAGTGCACGTACAACAGAGTCATATGTTCAATTGCTGAGTCTGATGCCAGAATATTTATCTCCAATAATGTGATTGACACTAGCTTTGGAAAGAACCCAGCAGGCCAACATATTGAAGACCCGGTAGAAAGGGGATTAACTGGAATAAGTTGGGGCACCAGAATCAAGAATTTGGAGCACACATCCTGGTAAGAATGAGAGATTAGAGTTAGGAATCCCAGAAAAGGAGGGAACGCTGAGAGGATCAAATCATGTTTTAATATTATATCAATTTTATCCATCATATGCGACTTATCTGCACACACACATTGATTAAACAGTGTATATAAAATCTTTTTTCCACCATTGAAACTGTCCTGTTGTTGTGTTACGAGGATACATGAACACCAACTAGTCACCAAAAGACATGACGCACTATCACTATGTTCCATACATACAGACAAAGAAGGGCACCACTTTGACTGGGGCAAAGCACATACACATACTAAGACACTCAAGGGTTCTTCTTAGAGGAATGGTATTCTAACCAGAATTCCATCAATAAACTCATCAATTTAGATTCTGTCTACATTCTCTTGTTAAAATAACCGGAAATGACATCACCCATTTTAACAAACCAAGGCCTATAAATAGAGAGGCGGGACTTGCCACCAGCACTTCAGCAGATACTCTCACTGCAGATGTCACTTAGTCATGGTGACGAAACTTCTGAAAACCCACCTTGAAGCTCAGCGAACTAACTTACTTACATATAAATTGTTATTTTTTGTTTATTAGTGGAATTTAGGAGTTCTCTGTCGCTCACGTTTTGACAGATTATGATGTGAGGTGAGCTTTTCTGGGTGTGTGGTTTTAATTAACAGAGGGGTTTGATATTGATGTCATAACAGTTTGGGGCCTTGCCGTATGGCATTTGGACCGACTTGAACAGATTTGAGATACAACAGGTCCCAGCAAATTCCAACTCATTGCAATTAGTGACTTTGAGCTTAAAATAAAACCAGTGGGAAAATTCGTTTAATTTTGTTACTTGTGGTTGTTGAAATGAAAAGTGAGGGAAATGGCTTTTAACATTACTAGAGAGGTTTCCAAATTTTCCAAGGAAATTTAGAAAGACAAAAGGAGGACATTTTTTAGAATTAGCCAATAGGTTGGAATTGGGTTTAACCAGGGAGAAAAGGGAAGCTGAAATTGTAATGGAGTTGGTCAAGCACTTTGATGTATCGGAGAAATAGGCAACTGCAGTAGAGTTCGAAAAACTTAAATTGCGAACGTGGCAACTGGAGTTAGAAGATAACTAAAGGTACAGAAACAGAGAGAGATGAAAGAGAAAGAGAAGAGAAAGAAAGAGAGAGGGGATTTGAAATTCAGAAATTGGGAATTAGGTAAGAAAGTTAAATTAACAGGATGGAGATGACGGGAGAACGTAGGGATATATACAACTAGATTAGTAACTTGTCATATTTCGGTGAGAAAAATGTCAAAACTTTTTTTACTTCATTTGAAAACATGACTCGACAGATAACGGGTCCAGTGAACTTGTGGGTAATGCTAGTTCAGACTAAGCTGGTGGGCACAGCTAGTGAGGTATGTGCAGCGCTGTCAGATGAGGGATCAAGACATTATCAAGATGTCAAATTGGCTATTTTGATTAGTGATGAATTGGTACTAGAAGCATATAGACAGAAGTTCAGAAAAATAGAGACGGAACCAGGTCACACTTACATTGAGTTTGAAAGAATTAACCATAGTCATTTTGATAGGTGGGTGCTGGCCTTAAAAATGGATAAGACCTGTGAGGCTTGAAGGAAGATTAATCTGCTGGAGAAGTTAAAAGAGTCATTTCCAGAGATAGTAAGAATTCATGTGAATGAATAGAAAGTTCAAGGAGTGAGAAGCGCGGCAGAAATGGCAGGTAAATATGCATTGTGGCCTGTGATGAAATTTAGCTTCTGGCAAGAATTTCATCCTGTGAGGGATAGAAATTGGGAGAAGGGAAGATCACACATTACAAAGTGAACAGTAGCTCATAATAGCTGAAAATGTGTTGCTGGTTAAAGCACAGCAGGTCAGGCAGGATCCAAGGAACAGGAAATTCAACGTTTCGGGCCAGAGTCCTTCATCAGGAATGAGTAGCTCATAATAGTTTACCACAGGTGAAGAAAGAAGCCCAAGGGGGTTGAAATGTGGTGAAAGGCCTCAGGTGCTCTCACTGCAAGGGACTGGAACACATAATATTACAGTGCCGATGGTTTAAGAAGGGCACAGGAAAAAAGTTGTTTTCACTGCAGTGAGCTGGCACACACCGTGCTGGGCGTTAAAGGAAGACACTTTGGGGAAAGATGCGGTAGAAGAGGCTAAGCCCAGTGGCATTAGTGAAACTGGTAAAGGAAACCCTAAGTGCAGCCGAGGAGCTGCAAGAGATTGCACAACCAAGGCAAGGGCTGGGTATGGAGGCAGTTCCTGATCTCTGTAAAGAATTCGCCTCTGTAGATAAAGTTTACTCAGAAAGAACAGGGGGAGAAGGAGAAGAAATGATGATTTTGTGAGATATAATAGTTGAAAAGTGAGGCACCGGAAAAGCACAACAGATCAGGCAGCGTCCGAACAGCAGGACAATCGCATGTCTGGCGGAAAACCATCGTCCGGAACGTGGTGGGGGAATAAGGGGGCTGGAAGATAAATACGAGAGTAGGAGCTGAGCTGGTGGGAGGGTCACTGGGAAGGCAATAAGAAGATGTAGATGGGAATGATAGTGATATGTCAGAGGGGAGGGTGGAATCAATAGGCGGAAACGAAGATGGCCAGTTAGGGCAGTTCAAGAGGGCGGTGCTAGGTTGACCGGTTGGATCTGGGTGGGTTGGTGAAGGGGAGACTTGGAATTTGGTGAAGTCAACGTTGATGCTGTACATTTTTAGGGTTCCAGCTGTCCTACCACAGATAGGTGTCCTGTCACCCTCCTCTCCGACCTATCACCATCACACCCACATGCATCTACTAATTGCCTTCCAAGCTCCCTTCCACCCAGCACCTCCCCCCACCCTCCCATTTATTTCTCAATCTCCTTCCCCCTCCCTTACGCCCCACTTTCCTAATGAAGGATTTATGCCTGAAACGTCAAAGCTCCTGCCCCTCGGATGCTGCCGACATGATGTGCTTTTCCAGCCCCACACTTTTCAACTCTCATCTCCAGTATCTGCCGCCCTCACTTTCTCTCACCCTCTAATAGTAAGAGTTGAAAGTTTTTTTCACTCTTTCTGGCATTATAATCAAGAACGTGATAACTTGTGGAATGGGGACAGAAATTAAACATTCCCTTGTATAGCATCAGGATGGAATGCCAAATCAAGTTTGGGGAAGTAACAGTGACAATGAGTAAGAGTGTCAGTTCTAGGAATAGAGATTGTTCTTGGAACGATTTAGTAGGAGGCGAGGTGGGAGATGCACCACTTGTGGTGGAGAAGCCAACAGAAGATGAGGGAATTGGTGAGTAAAAAGAAAATTACCCAGGATATTTTCCAGACTGTGGAGTAACAAGGTCCCACTGTCATAAGTTACAGCAGGAAGAAGAAATGAACTAAAAAGACAAATGAGTTGATGCTCAATGAACTGACACCCTGTTTGATGTAACGGTGCAGGAAAAACCTGAACAGGCAGAGGATCAGGCAGAGGTGTTTAGTCCAGAAAGTCTAATGGACTTACAACAGCTATATACACACACATATACACACACATACACATGCACACGCACAGAAATGGAATCAGAATATATTGTTGAATGTTACTAACTTAAACATAGAATCATAAATTGTTGTGGTTCTGTTCGCCGAGCTAGGAGTTTTTCTTGCAAACATTTCGTCCCCTTTCTAGGTGACATCTTCAGTGCCTGGGAGCCTCCTGTGAAGCGCTTCTGTGCTGATTCCGCCGGCATTTATACTGGTTTGAATCTGTCACTTCCGGTTGTCAGTAGCTGTCCGCTGCAGTGGCCGGTATATAGGGTCTAGGTCGATGTGTCTGTTAATCGAATTCGTGGATGAGTGCCATACTTCTAGGAATTCCCTGGCTGTTCTCTGTTTGGCCTGTCCTATAATCGTGGTGTTGTCCCAATCGAATTCATGTTGTTTGTCATCTGAGTGTACAGCTACTAGGGATATCTGGTTGTGTCGCTTCGTGGCCAGTTGGTGTTCATGGATGCGAGTTGTTAGCTGTTTTCCTGTTTGTCCTATGTAGTGTTTTGTGCAGTCCTTGCATGGGATTTTGTAAACTACGTTGGTTTTGCTGCTGCTGGGTATCGGGTCCTTTGTCCTGGTGAGTTGTTGTCTGAGAGTGACAACACGCGGACAGCTCCTGACAACCGGAAGTGGCAGATTCAAACCAATATAAATGCCGGCAGAATCTGCACAGAAGCGCTTCACAGGAGGCTCCCAAGCACTGAAGATGTCACCTAGAAAGGGGACGAAACGTTTCCAAGAAAAACTCCCAGCTTGGCGAACAGAATCGCAACGAAGAGCACCCGAGCTACAAATCTTCTCACAAACTTTGAAATCATAAAATTAAAATGGAGACCCTGATAGGTTACTGCAGAAGAGAAATGGGCAGAAGTGCACCAAATTGTGTTAGCAGTAACGTACTGTGTTACGGGTCGCACATAAACTCTCTGCAGGCGGTCACCTAGGTGTACAGGAGACTCAGTTCTAAGGTACAGAAGCATTTCTAGTGGCCTGGAATGCACAAGGACGCGGTTCATTTTTGTTGTACGTGACATACATACCAAATGGTAGGTAAGTCACAGGCAGTAATAAAACCAGCACCTTTGTTGCCAATTCTTGCATTCGAAAAACCCTTCATGTGGGTTCTGATTAATTGTGTAGCTGCCCTTTCTAAAGTAAAAGTGGAAACCAATATTTGCTGAACATAATGGATGCGTGTACCAGATATCCAGAGGCAATTCCATTATTGGAGTGTTAAGGCAAAAATGAAGGGGGAGGGGTTGGTAGCTTTCTTTACTCGCTGTGGACTGCCCAGAGAGATTTAGTCAGGCCAAGGGTCTCATTTTACTGCTCAGCTGTTTTAGGAAGTCATGGATATCTTAGGCATACAGCACTTCAAATCAAGGGCATCCCATCCTGAATCCCAGGGAGCATTGGAAAGTTAGCATCTGACACTGAGGGCCATGCATACATCGTACTGTCAAGGTTGGCCAGATAGTTGGGATAAAGGTGCCCCATTAAATTGTTTGCCATTAGAGATGCCCCAAATAAATCTACTCTCTTTACTTCCTTTGATTTAATATTCGTACATGAAGTGAGAGGTCCTTAGAAAGTAATTAAATATAAATTGACAGGACCAAAGTCGGAGATCTCACACTTGGATTATGTATCAGAGGCGAGGGAGAGATTGGATGGAGTAGGTAAGTTAGTTAAACAGCTCCTGAAGAGGGCACAGTATAGAGTGATGCAGGTGGCAGATAAAAACTCTGAAACGTTGACGATATCCCGTGGGGATAACGTATTAGTATCGCTACCAGCGGTAAGAAATCCATTCAAAGCCAGGTTTAGTGGCCCCTTTCAAATTTAAAAAAAAGTGTGAAGTCAGTTAAACTACCTGGTAAAGATACCGGAGATGGCAAAAAAAACTTTATCGAGTATTTCATATGGATGAATAATGCACCAGCTACATTTAACACTCACGAATAGAGGGGTGGCCAGATGAACAAATTGTGTAGTTTATCTGTATGATGTAGTGATCTTCAGCAAATGATTGAAACTCACATGTTGCAGTTGCCAGAGCATGTTGAACAAGAAGTAAACTTGGGAATAAACTTAAAGAAAACAGAATTCGGGAAGGAGACGTTCTTAGGACATTACATTGGACATAGAAGGTTGACCCCATGGAACACAAAGACGAAGGGCTTTGAGGAATTTCCACGACCATCCTCGAAGAAAGACGTGCTTCGATTTTTGGAACTGAGTGGATTCTATCAGAAGTTTGTTCAAAACTTCAGCAGCATCTTGGCAACACTGATGGATTTACGGAAGAAGAACACAGAATTGTGGTGGACAGAACAATGCCAGGAGGTATTTGAGATTTTAAAGCAGTTTTAATCACTCCACCAGTTTTAGCTGCACCAAATATTCTGAAACCCTTTGAAGATTGTGTTTGATGCTCGGGATATAGGGGTCAGAGATGTATTGATACAGAAAGAAGATGATGGAATTGAATGGCTGATTGGCTACTTGTCGAAAAAAGCTCAATATCCAGCAGAAAAAAAATTAGAAAATCTCCATTATTGAACAAGAATGATTAAGTTCCACACTGGCCTGACAATATTTTAATATGTTTATGACAAACAAATTGTCGGAGATGGTTGTGGACAATGACAAATCTCTCGCATTTCTTTGGAATATTTAAAGACCAGAATATGAAACTATTTCATTGGAGTCTTACCTCACAATCTTTAAACTTACGAAATGTACATGCTGTGACTCCTATAATGTGATAGCAGATGTGTTTTCGCGGATTTAAATGAAAAAGTGTAGATATGTTTTGACTTATTCCAGTGTTGTGTTGGTGTGCAGAATTAATATGAATGATATAACTGAGATTAATACTTCTGTGTTTCATAAAATTGGGATTAAGAATTAGAGGAAAACAAATGTAGCCATATTTTCATTCTGCTAGTCCATTTTATTTTCTGAAACGGGGAGATGTTATGAAGATAAAAACATATATGGACACTTTAAAACAGATTGGGTTTTGCTGAATAGAAATTAAAGCCACAGATGCCAGCTGAAGGTCACACTGTTCCACATGTCACCATTAGTTGAGAAATGGATTCCTGAGTTTTGGTTGCTGTTTTGACAGCCATTCAAATGTAACCAAAGAGTTTAAATAACGCTCAGGATACCAGATGCCAACAGAATTTGAATAATATTGTTTGGACACGTGGAAAGCAATCAAATTATGAGAATTGTTATATCATGGGGAGTATATAAACCCAGCATTTTGAACACTGGAGGGAGAGCTACTGCCATCTAACAGTAGAGTAACTGCTGTCGAGCAGGAGTGCTAAGTGGCCATCTCAAACACTCTCTATCAAAGATACATGTTCATGCAAACCTATTTGCAATAAAAAAAAAGAACCAGGGAGATCAGCAGCTGAAAGAGTGAACACAGCGGGGAAGATAGAGACTGTATGGTCTTGAGATGGTAATGTTTAATATGTGGGTTGTTGGAACAGCATATTTTTTACAGAGTTGGAGTCAGATAGAAAGTAGCTAAGAAAAGAGGGGCTTGTATTTGTGAATAGCTGTTGTTTAGTGTTCACTAATAAAGTTAAGAAATAAACTTGCTAATCTTTGTTTAAATAGTCGAATGTAGGAGATCTGTGTCACTCATATTTTAACAGATTACGAGGTGAGGCGAGCTTTTCTGGGTGTTTGGTTTTAATTAACAGAAGGGTTCGACTCTACCTTGTAAATGTCCATCCACACTAACCCCATTTCCCTGCAGTTGGTCCCTATTCTTCTAATCCTTTCCTATCCACATATTTATCCAAATGCTTTTGAAATGTTGTTAATGTACCCCCTCAGCCACATCTGCCGGCAACTCATCCACGTACCAGCCTCTGTGTAAAGAAGTGGCCTCTCAGGTTCCCTTTAATTCCTTCTCCTTTAACCTTAAACTGATCCTCTCTCGTCCTCGATTCTCTACACTTTGGAAAAAGCTTGAGACCATTAACCCTTTCCATGACCCTCGTGATTTTATACAGCTCTATAACGACTCCCTCAGTCTCCTACACGCTAAAGAAAATGTCCTAGCTTGACCAACCTCTACCTATAACTCAGATCATTGGGTCCTGGCAACATCTTTGTCAATTTCTTCTGCACTCTTTCTAAGTTAATACCATCCTCCCTATAACAAGGTGACAAAACTGAACACAATACTCAAAGTGCGCCCTTACCAAAGCCCTGTGTAACTGCAGCATAAATTCCCATCTTCTATACTCAGTATCCTGCCTGATGAAGGCCAGTGTGCCAAATGTTTTCTTCACTGCCCTGTCTACCTGTGACTCCACTCTCAGGGAACCGTGCACCTGAGCACGAAGGTCTCTCTGCCACTGCACCCCTTAAGGCTCTTCCATTCACCATGAAACTTCTACCTTGATTTGAATTTCCAAAATGCAAGACCTCACACTTCTATATTAAATTCCATTTCTTGGCCCATTTAAGGTCTTGCTGCAATTTCTGATAATATTCCTCACTGATCATGCTCCCACTTACTTTAGTGTCATCTGCAAACTTATTAATCGTACCTTGTACATTCTCAACCAAATCATAGATACCAAACAGCAATGGACCAAGCCTCCAGTCTGACAAACATCATTCCACTAAATCCTCTGCTTCCCACCATCAAGCCAACTGTGTATCCAATTGGACAGTTCCCATGCATTCTACGTGTTGTAAACTTCCTGAGCAGCCTGCTATGTGGAAACTTATCAAACTTCATCAAACGTCCTGGTAACTTCATCAAAGGACTCTAACAAATTTGGGAAGCATGATCTCCCACTCACAAGTCTATGCTAACTGCTCTGAATCAAACCCTGTGTAAGTAATGGGCGCAGTCAATGGTATACTGTCCTTCATTGTAAGATGATTCCAGTACATAAGTAAAGCGATCTGCCGGCTATTGTAGAACCTTGCTGAGAGAGCATTAGGGTCACTCTGTATGGATTTGATCGCCTTTGTAAGGAATGATTCCCTTACCACAGACACCGGTGAAGGTAACATGAGGATAGAGTGAATAAGCTGAGTGTTTAACCTGTAGAGTGTGAGAGACGAAGAAATGGTGATGCTGAAACATGAGGAGTGGCAGCGGTCTCTTATTTCCAAAACAGACATTGACAGGGAGAGAAATTCCATACTTTACCCAGGAGTTATTGGTTTGATTTATTGTCACGTGTATCTCAGTACAGGCAAACACTTTATTTATGAGCAGTGAAGGCAGGTCATAGTTAGCATGGCCAGACAGATCATAGGGTGGAAATAGACTTGGACAGAGTAAGGCATACAGGTTACACTGAACAGGA
The DNA here is from genome assembly GCF_020745735.1 of Hemiscyllium ocellatum. Taxonomy (NCBI): domain Eukaryota; kingdom Metazoa; phylum Chordata; class Chondrichthyes; order Orectolobiformes; family Hemiscylliidae; genus Hemiscyllium; species Hemiscyllium ocellatum. The sequence continues at coordinate 33,617,741 of NC_083444.1, read as the reverse complement.
CGTGCACTAGACAACATCAACATGAACAAGATCAGCATTATTTGAACTTAGAGAGCCCATTCATCAGTCTAACATGACTTTCCTGATAGTTTGTATGCCTAAATTAACTCACCCCACGTTATTGTGCAGTCGGCGTGTGAACCCGCACTGAACGCCATGTTCCTCACAATCCCCAACAGCAGCCACAATACCTTCCATCTGAAACAGGTAGCCATTCCTATCAGCTTCCACCCTACATAGAGAACACCAGGCTGGCTCTCGGAGATGGAAGGTGCCTTCTTGAGACTTCACACAAGACATATGGCTTCCCTGCTCACCACTAGAAAACCGCGTTAAAGTCCCACGTGTGTATCATGACAGACGGAGCTAAGAGGAACAACGTGGAGCAGTCTATCTGTGCAGCCTCTGCTCCACTTGTTCATCATGTTAGAGCATCAGTTAGGAGACAGTGAGGACTGTGGATGCTAGAGATCAGAGTAGACATTCGATTGCTGGAAAAGCACAGCAGGAGAATCGACGTTTTGAGCACAAGCCATTCATCAGGAATCAGCATCAATGACCTCATTCGGCCCGTTTAAGGTCCTGTTGTAATTTCTGATAATATTCCTCACTTATCATGCTCCCACTTACTCAAATGGGTGTGGTCAGCTCTCACAGATTAGGATTTCTAGGTTTTGGTTTCTCAGTAACATCAGAAATTATTGGGGTCTCCGCCATGTTGAAAGCTTTAGTGAATGCCTCCTGGCAGCTACTCTCTATGAATTTTCTCATGGTGCTGTTTTTACATCCTGAATTGGAGAAATATTTGTGTCATTCAGTGTCTGAATATTCCTTTTTGCCAAGGGCTGTGTTCATGTGATTTTCCAGTATTGGAACAGTTCATTAGTATTAGTTCCTATTATTCTGTTAACTTGTACAATATAATTACGTTATTCGAAATTCCTCTTTCTTTGGTTTTATTTAATCCATAGTGTTTAAGTAAATGGTGTTATGCTTCACACCAAGTTGTTTGACCAGTCACATTGCATCTGGAAGACACTTTACATTTTCTTTAAATAAGAAAACATTAGAGTCTCGGCTACCACCTTCAAATATTGTCGAGGGGCTCTGGTGTGGCCCATCACACTATACTCCTTCTCTTCCTGAGTAAAATGTTGGAGGCACTGAATGGGCTGCCCTGTTCTTCTCCAATAATGTCAATGGGCTGAACGACTTCCTCATATTCCTGTGAAACCACTGTGAGGTGCGGAATGAACTCTTGTTTTACTGTGGCAATGTGCAGTGTCAGACAGTCCTTCATATGAATGTTACGGACTCTTTAAAAGCACAAGCCTCAATGGAGTCCATGTCTTGCTGCACATGGACACAGTCCAGTTCAGAAGCTGACGGGGGCGTCAAATTATTCTGAACATTGTGGAATCCTCAGTGACCATCCCCACTTCGGATCTTATGGTGGGGAGGGTGGGGGTGGGGAGATATTGATGAAGCAGCTGAAGATGTTTGTGAAGAGGAAGCTACCCTGAGGATGTCCCACAGAGGTGACCCAGGACTGATATGATGAACATCTTCCTTTGTGCCATGTTTGACTCCAAACACTGGAGACCTTTCTCTGATTCCAATTAAGTTCAGATTTGTTAAGCTCCTTGATGTCAACAGAAGCCTTGATATCAGGGCCAGTCATTTTTACCTGACCCCTTGTGTCAACCTCTTTTGTTCATATCAATAGACCATGGTATAGGAGCAGCAAGGGTTTTCTTCAAACAGGTGGCATTGAATGTCAGGATTTCTCTTGTCAAGAGTATTCGGGGAGTGTTCAGGAGATGACTGAAAGTATTTGAAGAGGAGGTGGATGGATATTGAGCTGACAGAGAGTTGAGGGCGATGAAGAATTGGGTATGAAAGAGGATTTGAGACCAAGAGCAGATCAGTCATGATCCTAGTGAAGGGCAAGGCAGGTTTGGGGAGTGAATGACTTGCCCCTGTGTCTGATGTTCTTCCATTCTGTTATTAGAAAGTTAGTGGTGATATTTTCATGGATGTTCTGTTATTGAATGTTGCCGCCAGGGAGACCAGAGGATTTTGTGAGCCATCGCTGGGTGAGGTATGGGAGCTGTATTCATAATGAATTTGGGTCTACAACGTAACCAACAAATGGAGCACAAGGTTCAGAGAGGGGAAGCTCTGTACAGAGAGATGAGGAGCCTCTTTCATACCCAGCCTGGGTTTTACAATTACATGTCTCAAATCATCTCAAAGTATGTGGGACAGTCTTGAAGGGCCGAATGATCTCCTCTGTTTCTGTGAACCAGGTTATAGGAGTAAGTAGTCTCTAAATGCTCCTGCCTAACAGGTTTAATGGGCTGAATGGAACACAGGGACACGGGATTGAGGGACAGGAGTGAATCATTAGATACATTGAACCTTCTCCACCAGGCACGAAGATTGTGGCTGATCAGGTTGGGGTGTCAGCCCCACTTTCCTGTCTGCGTCCCATTATCCATGACTCAGTTCTCTGTCAAATATTTCACTAACGCAACTTTCAATCAATATGAACATGGGGGCATGATAAACTTCCAGTGAAGAGGATTCTGATTCGAAAGGTACTTTCAGAATTTTTCGTCTTCCCTCTTATAAAATCAGAGTCATGCAGAGTAGAAACAGACCCGTTAATCCAATCTGTTCACGCCGATCAGATATCAAATCTGATCCAGTCCCATTTGCCAGCATTTGGCCAATATCCCTCCTCTTCCAGATACTTTTTAAATGTGCGATTGTAACCGCCTTCACCACTTCCTCTGACAGCACTTTATGTACACACATCACTCTCTGTGTGAAACATTTGCCTTCAGGTCCCTTCTAAATCATTCGCCCTCTCGCTTTCAACCTACGTTCTCCTGTTCTGGGCTCCCCTACCCTGGGGAGCAGAACATGGATGTTCAGAATATCCATGCCCCTGATGATTTTATAAACCTCTATAATGTCACCCTTCAGCCTCTGACACTCCAGGGGGAAACACCTCAAACTAATCAGCCTCTCCCTAAAGCTCAAACCTCCATTCCTGGGACATCTGTGTAAGTCATTTCTGCAGAAAACCGAGTTGTACGTAGTATTCTTAAAGTGGCCTCACCAACATCCTGAGCAGATGCAACATGCCATCACAACTCCTATACACAATGCTCTGACTGATTAAGGCAAATGTATAAAATGTGTTCTGTACCGCACTGTCTGCATTCGACTCCACTTTCAAGGAAAAATGTACCTGCAGCCCTATGTCCATTTGTTTCACAACACTCACCAGGCCCTTACCATTAAGTGTACAATTTCTGCTCACAAGCCTCCAGTCTGAAAAATACCCCTCTTTCTTCCAGCCAATTGTGATGAGCTTCTTCTGTATCCCATGTGACCGAACCTTACTAATCTGTCTACCAATCAGAATGTTGTGAACACCTTGCTGAGGTCCATATTGACCATATCTACCAAACTACCTTCATCAATCTTCTTTGTCACCTCTTCATAAAACTCAACCAAATTAATGACCCATGATTTCCCATGGAGAAAGCCACGTTGACGACCCCGATCAGCCCTTACCTTCCCAAATGTATGTAAATGCTATCCCTCAGAATCCCCTCCAACAACTCACCCACCACTGACATCAGGCTCACCAGTCCCTTTTCTAGTCCCACTCCTCCACTGCTCACAACAAATGTTAAATGTAACAGGTCGGTGATGTGGCCGATGGTATCGGTCTCAGACTGGGTCAGGGTCAGTTTTAGGAACAAGTCAGGCTAGTTTCATTAATCTGCTAAAACAACACGTTTATGATCCAGAGCAATGTTACTCCAACTATGATGGAAAGATGATTGGCAAACTGTTTGGGTATTGCAAATAAAGAATCAATATTTCCCTTTCTGAACACACACACACACACACACACACACACACACACACACAAATTAAACAAAATCTCTGCAATTTCATGTTGAAAGAACTTTGTCCAAATATTAGTGTAACTAATGTCAAAAGGAATAATTGAGAGATTGTCCAAAATGTTATTCTGCTTCTGAAGATATTCTACTCACACAGCTGTTAGCAATGGGATTTTATCCTGGGAGAGTTGGATTTGGCTGAATTCCCTTTGCATTAGGCTGGCAGGAGGTTCCAGGTTAGCACAGTGGCTCAAAATTTCGTACTGTTCCATCACAGCATCAGAGACATGAGTTCAATTCCAGCCTTTTAAGGGATCTATGTCCCTGCACACCAAGATCTCTCTGTTCCTTCACACTGCCAAGAATCCTATCCTTAATCCTGTATTCAGCTTTCAAATTTGACATTCAAACTGCATCACATCGCATTTATCCAGGATGAACTCCATCTGCCACCTCTCAGCCCATCTCTGCATCCTGTCAATTTCCCGCTGCAGCCTACAACAGCCCTCTATACTGTCAACTACACCTCCAACCTTCGTGTCATCTGCAAACTTGCTGTTTCATTCTTCAATCCCCTCATCCAAGTCATTAAAAAATTACAAAGAGTAGAGGCCCAAGGACAGAGCCCTGTGGAACACTACTCACCACTGACTTCCAGGCAGAATATTTTCCTTCCACTAACACTCGCTGTCTTCTGTTGGCCAGCCAATTCTGTATCCAAACAGTTAACATAGATACCGGTGTTAAAATAAATGTTTTGTTTTAACAAATAAAGAAATTGCTGGAAAAGCTCGGCAGGTCTGTCAGCATCCAGATGTAGTTGTACCAGCCTCCACCACTTCCTCTGGCAGCTCATTCCATACGCACACCGCCCTCTGTGTGAAAAGGTGCCCCTTAGGTCTCTTCAAATTCTTTCCCCTCTCACTTTCCATCAATGTCCTCTAGTTCTGCACGCCCCTAACCTGGGGAAAAACCTTGACTACAAACCCTATCCATGATTTTATAAATGCCCATTTTGATTTTATAAACCTTTCCTGCTGCGAAATGTGACTCCAATAATCCCGGGCCTAAATGCTGACATTCAACACCGACACCTGTTCTTACTCCATCAAGTCACAATTCTAAAACCAGTTTAATCAGTTTGTTCAGATATATTAGGAGACACTTCTGTGGGATTTACACCTAGACCTTTGTGCCAGGAGGTAGGGACACGAGCAACACTCGGCAATACCCATAAAGCTGTAACATTATTCTCCTGGGTGTTTGTCCATCAGCCTGTTATGACATACCTCTGCAACAGGCAGGATGTGAATCCACACCTTCTGGTCCAGAGCTAGGAACACTACCAAACAATTTCAGGAATTGGAATCAAACCCAGAGCCATGGCTCAGAGACAGGGACACTATCCACGACACTACTATATCCAGATTTTGGGTCACATTTTAAGGGGCAGCGTTCAGCTCGGTGTGGATTTATTATAATCAGGTTACCATTACTGAACTACACAAGACATTTTGTTTTGTTAAACAAGTGCAAGATCGAAATTAACTATGAACATCTTTAATCGCTATTATCTGTAGTCTGCAATATTAGGGAAAGAAATCCTGCAGACACACTCTGCCCAATGAAGGGTCTCAAATAGATATTTATTACTGAACACCAGAGACGGAGAAAGACCATAATTTCTGGTCCCAAAATACCGACCAGTAGAACCCAACTCTCACGTGTGTCTGCCCTCTGCCTAAAACCATGAAATGATACCAGGCCTCTGATTACTGTCCAGCCTCTCCTCCCCACTGACTGTGTCTGCAATCCGTCCCTCCTCCCTCTAACCACACAAGGCAAACCAAGCTCAGGGTCTTTGTGAAAATCGAGGCCGGAGTGTGCAGGCCTCCTGGAGAGGGGTGGGCATTTAAAATTAAACGGGGAAGGTGAGGAGGTATTAATATCACTCACTGGCCGAGGCGTGGAAGATGGAGTTTAGTTTGGATTAATGCGAGGTATTGGATTTGGTAAATCGAACAAGAGTAGGACTTACACAATTAAACGTAGTGTTGTAGAACATAGACCTCGGCCATCAGGTATAATTCTTTAAAAGTTGCATCTCATATAGATAATGTGATTAAGAAGGTGTTTAACACACTTGTCTTCAATGGTCAGACCTTTGTGTATCGGAATTGGGATGTCATGTTGTGGTTGTACAGGACATTGGTGAGACCTCTTCTGGAATACTGTGTCCAGTCTGGACATCCTGCCCGCTCATTCCATAGGCACACCACCCTCTGGGTGAAAAAGCTGCCCTAGGGTCACTTTTAATTTTTTCTCCTCTCACCTTACAACTATATCCTCTAGTTGTGGTCTCCACTACCTTTATAAAATACATTGACTGTTCACTTTGATATTATTGACCTTGATATTATTAAGCTGGAGAGGGCTCAGAAGAGTTTAACCTGGATGTTGCTGGAAATGAAGGGATTGAGCTATAAGGAGAGGCTGAATAGGCTGGGACATTTTTGACTGGAGAGTATGAGATGGAGGGGTAACTTTGCAGAGGTTTATAAAATAATGAGGGGTACAGATAAGCTGAAGGGCTGATGTCTTTTCCCTAGAATTGTGGAATCAAAACTGAGGGATATTTTAAGGTGTGGGGAAAATAGATTTACAAAAGTCATGAGAGGTAATTATTTTAGACAGGAACTGACTTGTGTGTGGAATGAACTTGCAGAGCAAGTGGTGAAAACAGGGACAGTTACAATGTTTAAAGGATATTTAGATCAGTACACGGATAAGACATCAGTTTGGATGGTGATGTGAGCAGCTGCCCTTTCCCTCCCCCTCTCTGAATGAATCCCTGTTGGTGTTCACTCTCTGCCAATGCCGGTGCATTGGCGTGTGGAGGCCAGCAGAGGGTGGCATTGCATCACTTTCAGAACCGCAGAGACAACCAGACCTGCCCCACACAGAGACACACAGATATACACACGGCGTGAAGCTCATCTGGTAACTTAAACTAAACATAATGAAATGCTCAGTTCACCTCGTAAACTGTTAAAATATGAGTGACAGAGAACTCCCAAATTCCACTGTTTAAATAAAAACAACAATGTATTTTTTAACACTGAAAGTGAACTGAAAGACCATCTATCTCATAACTGCTTATAGCTCGACTCCAGCTCTACAGTAATATATTGTTTCTGGGTCTGCCATCCTCTTATATCACAGGTACTTGTAAGCTCTCAGTTCAGAGCAGCATTCACTCTCTCTTAAAGGTACAGTACATAATTTCAACTTCATCGCATTATACCCTGATGAATATCGATAAGTGGAACCTATCCGGATTTCTCTTGATCTGTGGTTTGTCAATATTTCATCTACTCTGTCTCGTATATGTCAGGATTTTTGTTGCTCCATTGACAGTATGTCATTATTCGACTCTGTCCATGGGAATATATCAGTATTTCACTTGCTCACACTCGTGTGTGTGGGGCAGGATTTCAGTTGTTTCATGGGCACTGTGACACTATGAAAATCTTAATGTTTGTATATGGTACCAAACCTGCAAGGATTGTAAAGTCTATGGAGGACAGTGTGGAGCTCTAACAGGACAGTGACACGCTGGTAGACGGGGATCAATGCAGAGCAGTGTGAGGTGATGCACTTTGGTATGAAAGATAAAGAAAGACAGTTTTAAACAGGCTGTGCCGTTATAAAGGGGCTGCAGGAGCAGAGAGCGCTGCGTGTATATGAGCAGGAGCTTTATTCGGGAGTAGGTGCTATAACAGATATACAGTGAGTGTGAGGGAGCAGAGAGAATACAGTGACCCTTATCCTGACAGAGCGGGGAAGGTTATTGATGCTTGTCCTGTATTTCTGGACATTTCTTCAGACTGCAGATACTGCACTGAGGTGGGTGGTGAGCTCAGACCATGGTCGTTGGGTCTGGTGATGTGACCCCCTCTGGAAAGAGAATGGTCCCCCTCTGTACTAACCCATTCACCAGGACCTCCGTGCCCCTGTCGACAAACCGTGGTGTAATTGCCCCTTATCTGCCATGGTCGGGGTAAACTGTACAGGGCAACTGCAAACTGAGAAAGCTCAGCCGTGTGCCCATTGGCCTTTCAAAGAAGGCACCAGTGCCAGGGATCACGGAATATCCAGGGGCACCCGGGCGACAGTGTGTCCCTCCAGCCATGATGGGTGGGAGAATCGGGCTGGTATTGAATGAGAGGGACACCATGTGGGTGGGGGGGGTGGTCAATGAGTTGAGTTTGATAAGATAGCACCAGGAATCTAGCTTGGCCTCGTACAGATAATCACTCTGTCACACTCAATGAAAATGGCACTGAGTCAAATTATTGTTAGAATTAGCCCAGTGAGTCATAGATTCTGTTGTAACTACTCCCATTTACAAAGTTTTAGAACAAATGCTCATCCAAAACTCTCCACCATTTCACCTCACACCAATCTCCCTTTTTCCCATTTTTCCTGTGAAGACTGGCTCATGTTACAGGATGCTGTCGAAGTGTCTACTTTTCAGCATTCTGAAACCTGGGAACACATCCGTCCATGACACTGTCTCTCAATCTCCCCCTGTCTGTCTAGACCCCAAACCCCTCCCATGTGATGATATTTAAACTGATTCCGCCTCCATCTCTCCCTGGCAGTGATGTTCACACCCACAGCACTGCCTTGTCATGATACTATGGAGATACGGCGATGTAAATGGGAGGCAGCTGTACATCCTGCAAATTCCAGCATGGGCTGCAAGTTTCCCCACACTGGGCAGGGATCTCACGCAGTGTTACAGATCAATGCACTGGGGTGGTGTACACAGCCCTACATGCTGGGAGGGTAACTGCTCCTGGGTTACAGATTAAGTCACCAGTTATCACTGCACAGGTCTCTGTGCTGGGCAGACTGTCTGGTTGAGTTTTATAGATAATACAATGTTGTGGGATGTGCAGCTCCCCGTGCTGGATGTATATTTGATTCAGGTTCACACATTACTGCCCTGCTGTGGTCTGCACAGCTCCCGGTACTGGACAGATCTGTAGCCTGTGCACAGTACATCATGTTGGTGGGGTGGATGGGAGGAAAGGTGATGGACAGGTCACTGAGCTCCCCGGAACGTTCTGTCCCTGATATTCTATAACTGCCATTCTCCGGAACATTCTGTCCCCGACATTCTATAACTGCCATTCTCCGGAACGTTCTGTCCCCGACATTCTATAACTGACATTCCCTGGAACGTTCTGTCCCCGACATTCTATAACTGCCATTCCCCGGAACGTTCTGTCCCCGACATTCTATAACTGCCATTCTCCGGAACGTTCTGTCCCCGACATTCTATAACTGACATTCTCCGGAACGTTCTGTCCCCGACATTCTATAACTGACATTCCCCGGAACGTTCTCCCCCGACATTCTATAACTGACATTCCCCGGAACGTTCTGTCCCCGACATTCTATAACTGCCATTCTCCGGAACGTTCTGTCCCCGACATTCTATAACTGACATTCTCCGGAACGTTCTGTCCCCGACATTCTATAACTGACATTCCCCGGAACGTTCTCCCCCGACATTCTATAACTGCCATTCCCCGGAACGGTCTATCCCTGACATTGTTTGTGAACGGCCGGACGTCAGTGAATTGAACAAACGATAAGATCCCGAGGGAAGAGATCCCGCTCAAGGGAGAAGGAGACACTGTTCCAAAGGCCCCTCAGGCAGTTAAAGGGGTGAATACGTTTTCCCTCCGTTTACATTTCTTCACGTCACCAGATTGACCACAATTTAGACCAAAATACAGGAAATTCCCAAACTCCGTTTGTCTTCAGGAAACTGGGAGAGAATCCTTCAGGACAACAACGTTCCCACCCTCCGTATTAGGAACTGGGAAGGAGTGACCTATGTCTGCTCTCGAGTGATCGAGTGTGTGGGAATGTTCTAGAAACCATCTATCCTTATGGATGTGTCACTGTGTGTTTGGGAAGGGAGGGTTTGTTGTGGTTTATGTCACATTTTTGTCAGTAATTCCGACCTTCCCATTTGTTATTCCAGCTCCAATTATTTTAATAAATCCCTGAATACAGGGACACATTTGAAAATCTCACTGGGTCCCCGATCAAACGGGTGCCTTTGCCTCCAGGCTGATGGATAATGGGTTTGTTTTCCTTCCTCACAGCTAACGTAGTGACCATCTACGTCCTGCTTTATAAAGATTGTGGATTGTCTCCATGTGTCAGACGTTACCTGGGGGCCATGGCAGCGGCGGATCTCCTGGTCATTATCCTCGACCTGATCCTGAGACACATTCCCATTGTTTATCGGGAACAGTTTTATTTCCTGTTGTGCTCCATCCTCGTGTGTAATATCCACGCGGTCCTGCTTTATGCAGCCACTGACTGCTCTGTCTGGTTCACCGTCACTTTCACCTTTGATCGGTTTGTGGCCATTTGTTGCCAGAAGCTGAAAAGTAAATATTGCAGTGAGGAAACGGCGGCTGTGGTTCTGGGAGCAGTGACTGTGCTGAGCTGTTTAAAGAACATTTTCTGGTATTTTATGCTCACGGCTCGGTATGGGCTGATGAACGCCCCCTGGTTTTGTGATGTAACAGAGGCTGTTCTATCCTCCATTGTCTGGGTCACAATCGAGTTCCTCCACCACATTCTAACCCCGTGTGTCCCATTTCTCCTGATTCTGCTGCTCAATGTTCTCACCGTCAGACACATTTTAGTGACCAGCAGAGCCCGCAGGAGACTCCGCGCTCACACCCATGGGGACGCTCAGTCTGACACAGAAATGAGAAACCGAAAAAAATCCATCATTTTACTGTTTGTGGTCTCGGCCAATTTCATCCTGTTATGGTCAACGTTAATGCTGTTTTCTATATGGAGACGGATGTATGGGTTTGGGTATAAGTCTGTGTCTCTCGATTGCTTTGTGCAGGTATTGGGCTTCATGCTGCAGCTCCTCAGTTGCTGCACAAACACCGCGATTTATGCCGTGACCCAGACTAAGTTCAGGCAGCAGCTGAAGAATGTGCTGAAATATCCCTTCACCCAAATCCATCCATTCATCAAATTCCCTCATTAATCACACCATCCGGGATTTTCTCATTTCAGTTCAGTGTTTCAGCGATGGAGCAGCCTGTCGCTATGGTAACAGACTGAGGGGAGCGCTGGTTTGTCCATCCTTATCCCACGGGGGGGTTACAGGGAAACATTTCAATGTTTCTCACAACTCAGGGGCCAGTGAGAAAAGGCACCATCCCACTGACTGTATCCATCACTTCCATTTGTAACCAATAAAAATGCTGATTACAGCGTGCCGAGCAGCAGAGTGACCATTGTTGTAGTGTGTCTTTGTGTTGGAGAAGCTGAGCTGGAGAGAGACAGACTCAGCCCCAAGTCCTGGTCCTCAGGGAAGGGGAGGGCACTGCGCCCTGAGCTCAGGAGCTGGGATTAACTCCCTCTGTTTCTCCCCCCACCCCCTTTCCAACCTGGCCCCCCATTTCATCTCCCCCACTCTTACTCCACATTTCTCCCTCTCTCTCCCTGCACACACTCTTTCTCACAACCTCCCCCTTTCACTCTCCCTCGTTCTCCCTCTCACACCAACCGCCCCAACCCCGGTTTCTCCACCTGCCTCCACTCTTCACTTTCCCCTCACCCTCACAATCTCTGTCCTGCCCCTCTCTGCCTCCCTCCAGCAGTTCCATCTCTACCCCATCTCACCCCCACCCTCCCACCACACGCAGCCCCACGACCAACCACACCCCACCTCCAGTCTCTGTGTCAGAGGGAGAGGGAAGGAGCAGGGGGAAAGAGTGTGTCTGAGAGAGAGGGAGGGAGGGGCAGGAGGGAGAGAGATTCAGTCAGAGAGAAACAGAGGGACGTGGGCAGAGAGAGAGAGACACTGAGGGAGGTTGAGAGTGAGAGAAGGTAGAGAGAGAGTGAAGGAGCAGGGAGAAGAGGGGGAGAGTGAGAGATAGGGTGAGAGAGGGCAAGGGAAAAGGGCGAGAGAGGGGAAGGCGAGAGAAGGGAGGGCGGCAGGAGAGGGCAAGACAGAGGAGGGCGAGAAGGGATGGCAAGGGAAGGGAGGGAAGGCGGGGAGGGCGAGACGGAGAGAGAGGGAAAGAGAGGGAATGGAGGGTGAGAGAGTGGGAGTGAGGGAGGGGATGAAGAGAGGGAAGGGAGGGCGAGAGAGGGGAGGGTGAGGCAGGGGAGGGCGAGAGAGGGGAGGGAGGGAAGGGAGGAAGACAGGGAGTGGAGGGCGAGAGAGGGGAGGGTGAGGGAGGGGAGTGAGGGGGGCGAGAGGGAGGGAGAGGGCGAGAGAAGAGAAGGAGGGAGGGGAGGGCGAGAGAGGGGAGGGTGAGGGAGGGGAGGTAAGGAAGGGAGGAAGAGAGGGAGAAGGGGGCGAGAGAGGGGAGAACGAGAGAGGGGAGGGTGTGACAGGGGAAGAGGGAGGGGAGGGAGGGGAGGGCGAGAGGGGAGAAGGAGGGAGGGGAGGGCGAGAGGAAAGGAGAGGGCGAGAGAGGGAAGGGAGGGAGGGAAGGGGAGGGCGAGAGACGGGAGGGTGAGGGAAGGGAGGTAAGGAAGGGAGGAAGAGAGGGAGGAGAGGGCGAGAGAGGGAAGGGCGAGAGAGGGGAGGAGAGGGGATGGCCGGGAGGACGAGTGAGGGGAGGGGAAGGGAGGGTGAGAGAGAGGAGGGCGAGGGACCGGAGGGCGAGAGATGGGAGAGGAGGGGAGGGACGGGAGGGCAAGAGAGGGGAGGGCGAGGGAACGGAGTGCGAGGGAGGGGAGGGGAGTGGAGGGCGAAAGAGGAGAGGTGAGGGGATGGCCGGGAGGGCGAGAGGAGTGGACCGCCAGGAGGGCGAGAGAGGGGAGGGGAGGGGAGGGCGAGAGAGGGGAGGGGAAGGCGAGAGAGGGGAGGCGAGGGTACAGCGAGAGAGGGTAGGGGAGGGGAGGGCCGGGAAGGCAAGAGAGGGGAGGGCAAGGAAGGGTGTGAGGAGGGGAGAGCGAGAGAGGGGAGTGGAGGGCAGTGCCGGGAGGGCGAGAGAGGGGAGGGGAGGATAGGGCTGGGAGGGCGAGAGGAGGGGAGGGGAGGGCGAGAGAGGGGAGGGGAGGGGAGCGCCTGGAAGGCGATGGGAGGGGACCGCCAGGAGGGTGAGAGAGGAGAGCGGAGGGGAGGGCGAGAGAGGGGAGGAGACGGGAGGGCGAGAGCGGGGAGGGGGAGGGTAGAGCGAGACAGGGTAGTGGAGGGGAGGGCCGCAAGGGCAAGTGAGGGGAGGGGAGAGGTGGGCCAGGAGCGCGAGAGAGGGGAGGGCGAGTGTGGGTGAGAGGAGGGGAGAGTGAGAGAGTGTAGGGGAGGGGAGGGTGAGAAAGGGTAGGGGAGAGGAGGGCCGGGAGGGCGAGAGGAGGGGAGGGCAAGAGGAGGGGAGGGCGAGAGTAGGGGATGTGAGGGCGAGAGAAGGGGAGAGGAGGGGAAGAGGCAGGCGAGGGGAGGGGAAGGCGAGGGAAGGGGAGGGCCCCGGAATGGCAAGAGGAGGGGACGCCGAGGGGACGGGAAGGCATGGGGTGGAGAGGAGGGCGAGAGGATGGGAGGGCGAGAAAGGGGAGGGAAGGGGAGGGCAAGAGGAGGGAAGGAGAGGGCAAGAGAGGGGAGGGGAGGGTAGGGGGAGAGTGGGGAGCGGAGGACCGGGAGGGCGAGAGAGGGGAGGGGAGGGCGAGAGACGGGAGGAGAGGGGATGGCCGGGAGGACTAGAGAGGGGTAGGGGAGGGCGACAGAGGGGAAGGGAGGGACCGGAGGGCGAGAGATGGGAGGGGAGGGGAGGGACAGGAGGGCAAGAGAGGGAAGGGGAGGGTGGGCCGGGAGGGCGAGAGAGGGGAGGGAGAGTGAGTGTGATGGAGGGGAGAGTGAGAGAGGGGAGGGGAGGGGAGGGCGAGAGAGGGTAGGGGAGGGGAGTGCCGAGAGACAGGAGGGGAGGGGAGGGTGAGAGGAGGGAAGGAGAGGGCGAGAGAGGGGAGGGGAGGGTAGGGTAAGAGTGGGGACGGGAGGGAAGGATTGTGAGGGCGAGAGAGGGGATGGGAGGGCGAGAGACGGGAGGAGAGGGGATGGCTGGGAAGACGAGAGAGGGGAGCGGAGGGGAGCGGAGGGCGAGAGAGGGGAGGGCGAGGGAAGGGAGTGTGAGAGAGGGGAGGGGAGGGCCGGGAATGCGAGAGAGGGGATGGCTGGGAGGGCGATAGAGGGGAGGGGAGGGGAGGGCCGGGCGTGCGAGAGGAGGGGACCGCCAGGAGGGCGAGAGAGGGGAGGGGAGGGACCGGAGTGCGAGAGATGGGAGGGGAGGGAAGGGACGGGAGGGCAAGAGAGGGGAGGGCGAGAAGGGGGATGGAAGGGCTGGGAGGGCGAGAGGAGTGGAGGGGAAGGGAGGGTTTGAGAGGGGAGGGGAGGGGAGGCCGAGGGGAGGGGACCGGTAGGCGAGAGACAGGAGGGGAGGGGAGGGTGAGAGAGGGGAGAGAAGGGGAGGGCGTGGTGGGAGAGGAGGGCGAGAGAAGGTGAAGGGAGGGGAGGGCAGTGAGCGAGAGGAAGTGAGGGCATGGGAGGGCGAGATTAGGAGATTGCGAGAGGAGGGGAGGGTTTGGGGAGCGCGAGAGGAGGTGAGGGAGAGGGGAGGGGAGGGCGAGAGGAGGGGAGGGGTGGGCGAGAGGAGGGGAGGGCGAGGGGAGGGGAGAGCGAGAGGAGGGGAGGGCGAGAGAGGGGAGGGATGGCCAGGAGGGCGAGGGGAGGGGAGGGCTGGGAGGGCGAGAGGATGGGAGGGGAGGGGAGGGCGAGAGAGGAGAGGGGTGGGCTTGAGAAGGGAGGGGAGGGTGAGAGGAGGGGAGGGCCCCAGAATGGCAAGACGAGGGGACGGTGAGGGGACGGGAAGGCGTTGGGGGGAGAGGAGGGCGAGAGGATGGGAGGGCGAGAGAGGGGAGGGGAGGGGAGGGGAGGGTGAGAGGATTGGAGGGCGAGAGAGGGGAGGGAAGGGGAGGGCAAGAGGAGGGAAGGAAAGGGCGTGAGAGGGGAGGGTAGGGCGAGAGTGGGGAGGAGTGGGGAGGACTGGGAGTGTGAGAGGAGAGGGGAGGGCGAGAGAGAGGAGGGGAGGGACCAGAGGGCGAGAGATGGGAGGGTAGGGCAGGGGAGGGACGGGCCGGCGAGGGAAGGGAGTGCGAGAGATGGGAGGAGGGAGTGCCGGGAGGGCAAGAGAGGGGATGGCCGGGAGGGCAAGAGAGAGGCGGGGAGGGGAGGGCCGGGATGGCGAGAGGAGGGGACCGCCATCGGGCGAGAGAGAGGGGAGGAGAGGGCGAGAGAGGGGAGGGGAGGGCGAGAGATGGGAGGGGAGTGTACAGTGGGAGAGGGTAGGGGAGGGGAGGGCCGGGCGGGCAAGAGAAGGGAGTGCGAGGAAGGGTGAGAGGAGGGAGGAGCGAGTGAGGGGAAGGGAGGGCAGGGCCGGGAGGGCGAGAGGGGGAGGGGAGGGTAGGGCTGAGAGGGCAAGAGAGGGCAGTGGAGGTGCAGGAGAGATAGGGGAGGGGAGGGCGAGAGAAGGCAAGAGAGGGGAGGAGAGGGCCTGGAGGGTGAGAGGAGGGGAGGTCGAGAGAGGGGACGGGAGAGCAGGGCCGGGAGTGCGAGAGAGGGGAGGGGAGGGGAAGACGAGAGAGTGGAGGGGCGGATGCGGTGAGAGTGGGGAGGGTATGGGAGCGCGATGGAGGGGAGGGTGTGGGAGGGCGAGGGGAGGGGCGAGGAGGGCGAGAGCGTGGAGGGAAGGTGAGGGCAAGCGGAGGGGAGGGGATGGCAAGAGAGAGGAGGGGAGGGGAGGTGAGGGTGAGAGTGGGGAGGAGAGGGGAGGGCCGGGAGGGCGAGGGAGGGGAGGGAAGGGGAGGCCGAGAGACGGGAGTGGAGGGGAGGGACAGGAGGACGAGAGATGGGAGGGGAGGGGAGGGACGGGAGGGCGAGGGAGGGGAGGGCGAGAGAGGGGAGGAGAGGGTAGGGCTGGGAGGGCGAGAGGAGGGGAGGGAAGCGCCGGGAGGGTGGGGGGGAGGGGAGAGCGCGAGAGGGGAGGGGAGGATGAGGGGAGGGGAGGGGAAGGCGAGAGACGGCAGGGGAGGGGAGGCGAGGGCCGTGAGCATGAGGAAGGGAGGGCGAGATTAGGGGAGGGAGAGAGGAGGGTAGGGTGAGGGGAGGGCGAGAGGAGGGGAGGGGAGGGCAAGAGGAGGGGAGGAGAGGGCGAGGGGAGGGAGAGAGGAGGGGAGGGCGAGAGGAGTTGAGGAGAGGAGAGGGGAGGGAGAGAGGAAGGGAGGGCGAGGTTAGGGGAGGGAGAGAGGAGGGTAGGGTGAGGGGAGGGCGAGAGGAGGCGAGGGAGAGGAGAGGATGAGGGGAGGGGAGGGCGAGTGGAGGGGTGGGCAAGGGGAGGGGAGGGCGAGAGGAGGGGAGGAGAGGGCGAGGGGAGGGAGAGAGGAGGGGAGGGCGAGGGGAGGGGAGGGTGAGATGAGGGGAGGGGAGGGCCAGGAGGCGAGAGGAGGGGAGGGCGAGAGGAGGGGAGGGAAGGGACGGGAGGGTGAAAGGAGTGGAGGGGAAGTGAGGGTGCGAGAGGGGAGCGGAGGATGAGGGGAGGGGAGGGGAAGGCGAGAGACGGGAGGGGAGGGTGTGTGATTGAGGGGAGGGAAGGGGAGGGCAAGAGGAGGGGAGGGGAGGGTGAGAGGTGGTGAGGGGAAGGGAGGGCGTTGGGAGAGAAGAGGGCGAGAGGATGGGACGGCGAGAGAGGGCAGGGGAAGGGAAGGCGAGAGGAGGGTAGGGCAAGAGAGGGGAGGGGAGGGCAAGGGAAGGGGAGGGTGAGAGGAGGGGACGGGAGGCGAGAGCCGTGAGCGAGAGGAAGGGAGGGCGAGGTTAGGGGAGAGCGAGAGGAGGCTAGGGTGAGGGGAGAGCGAGAGGAGGGGAGGGAGAGGGGATGCGAGGGCGTGGGGGGTGAGAGGCGGGCGAGAGGATGGGAGGGGAGGGGAGGGCCATGAACGAGAGGAAGTGAGGGCGAGGGAGGGCGAGAGTAGGGGAGGGTGAGAGGAGGGGAGGGTGAGGGGAGGGCCATGAGCGAGAGGAAGTGAGGGCGGGGGAGGGCGACAGTAGGGGAGGGTGAGAGGAGGGGAGGGCGAGGTGTTGGGAGGGCGTGGGGGGAGAGGAGGGCGAGAGGATGGAAGGGGAGGGCGAGAGGAGAGGAGGGCGAGGGGAGGGCAAGAGGAGGGGAGGGCAAGAGGAGGGGAGGGGTGGGGAGGGCCGGGAGGGCGAGAGGAGGGGAGGGCGAGAGTAGGGGACGGCGAGGTGAGTAGAGGGGAGGGCGAGAGTAGAGGAGAGGAGGGCAAAAGGAGTGGAGGGGAGGGGAGGGCCAGGGACGGGAGGGGAGGGGAGGTGAGGGCGAGAGAGAGGAGTGGACGGCGTGAGAGGGGAGGGATCGGAGGGCCGGGAGGGTGAGAGGAGGGGATGGTGAGGGGAGGGGAGGGCGAGAGGCGGGGAGGGAGAGAGGAGGGGAGGGCGAGAGATGGGAGGCGAGGGGAGGGGAGGGCTAGGAGAGCACGAAGAGGGGAGGGCGAGAGGAGGGGAGGGTGAGGGGAGAGGAGGGTGAGAGGAGGGGAGAGGAGGGGGAGGGGAGGGGAGGGCGAGAAGAGGGGTGGGCGAGAGGAGGGAAGGGCGAGAGGAGGGCGAGGGGAGGGCGAGAGAGGGGAGGGCAAGGAAGAGCGAGGGGAGCGGAGGGTGAGGGGAGAGCGAGAGAGGGGAGGGGAGTGACGGGAGGGCGAGGGGAGGGAAGGGGAGGGCGAGGGCAGGGAGAGGGGAGGGGAGGGCGAGGGGAGGAGAGGGGAAGATGAGGGGAGGGGAGGGCCGGGAGTGTGAGAGGAGGGGAGGGCGAGAGAAGGGGAGGGCGAGAGGAGGGTAGGACGGGGGGAGCAGAGGGGAGAGCGAGAGGAGGGGAAGGGGAGGGGAGGGCGAGAGAGGTGAGGTGAGGGTGAGAGGAGAGGAGGAGAGGGGAGGTCCATGAGCGAGAGGATGGGACGGCGAGGGAGGACGAGAGGAGGGGAGGGCGAGAGGAGGGGAGGGTGAGGGAGGGTGAGCGGAGGGGAGGGGTTGTCGAGAGGAGCTGAGAGGAGGTCAAGAGGAGTGGAGGGCGAGGGGAGAGAAGGGCGAGAGGAGGGGTGGGGTGGGGAGGGCGATAGAGGGGAGGGAAAGGCTGTGCGGGCGAGAGGAGGAGGGGTGGCGAGGGATGGGAGGGGAGGGGAGTGGAGGGCGATACAGAGGAGGGGAGGGTGAGAGAGGGGAGGGAGAGAGGAGGGTGAGAGGAGGGGAGGGCTAGAGGAGGGAAGGGCGAGCGGAGGGGAGGGTGAGACGAGGGGAGGGCGAGAGAGGGGAGGCGATGGGAGGGGAGTGCCGGGAGACCGAGAGGAGGGGAGGGCGAGAGGATGGGCGGGAAGGGGAGGGGAGGGCGAGAGGAGAGCGAGAGGATGGGAGGGCGAGAGGAGCAGATGGGAGGGCGAGAGGAGGGTAGAGGAGGGCGAGAGGAGGGGAGGGGGCGAGGGATGGGAGGGGAGGGGAGTGGAGGGCGAGAGAGAGGAGGGGAGGGCGAGAGAGGGGAGGGTGAGAGGAGGGTGAGAGGAAGGGAGGGCTAGAGGAGGGAAGGGCGAGAGGAGGAGAGGGTGAGACGAGGGGAGGGCGAGAGAGGGGAGGCGATGGGAGTGGAGGGCCGGGAGAGCGAGAGGAGGGGAGGGTGAGAGGAAGGGACGGTGAGGGGATAGGAGGGCGAGAGGAGGGCAGGGGAGGGTGAGGGGAGGGGAGGGCGAGGGGAGGGCGAGAAGTGGGGTGGGCGAGAGGAGGGGGGGAAGGAGGGCGAGGCGAGGGGAGGGAAGAGCGAGAGGGGAGGGGAGGGCGACGGGAGTGGAGGGTGTTGGGAGGGTGAGGGGAGGGGCAGGAGGGCAAGAGGAGGGGAGGAAGAGAGGAGGGGACGGCGAGAGGAGGGGAGGTTGAGAGGAGGGTGAGAGGATGTGAGGGTGAGGGGAGAGGAGGGGAGGGCGAGAGGGGGAGGGTGAGAGGAGGGGTGGGGAGGACGAGGAGAGGGGAGGGTTTGGGGAGGGCGAGGGGAGGGGACGGGAGGGCAAGAGCAGGAGAGGGCGAGAGGAGGGGAGTGTGAGAGGAGGGTAGGGAAGGGCGAGAGAGAGGAGGGGAGGGGAGTGGAGGGCGAGGGAGGGGAGAGGATGGGAGGGGAGGGGAGGGCCGGGAGTGCGAGAGATGGGGAGCGTGAGAGGAGGGCGAGAGGAGTGGAGGGCGAGAGGAGAGTAGGGGAGGTCGACAGGAGGGCAGGGCGAGAGGAGGGGAGAGGAGGGCGAGACAGGGGAGGGGAGGGCCAAAAGGGCGAGAGGAGGGGTGGTCGTGCGGAAGGCGAGAGGAGGGGAGGGCGAGGGGAGAGGAGGGGAGTGCGAGAGGAGGGCAGGGCGAGAGGAGGGGAGGGCGAGAGAGGGAGGGGGAGGGTGAGAGAGGAGGAGGGCGAGAGAGGAGGAGGGCGAGAGAGGAGAGGGTGAGAGAGGGGAGGGTTGGGGGCGTAAGGTGAGAGAATGGGCAGCGCGAGAAAGGGGTTGGGTGAGAGAGGAGAGGAATCAAGGAGTGGGCGAGAGGGAGGCAGAGGGGGAGAGGGAGGGAGATGGCGAGAGGGGGAATGTGGGACAGTGGGGAGGGAGGGCAGGATGGGTGAGAAAGGGGAGGGGAGAGAGGGTAGGGTGAGAGAGGCGAGGGCGAGAGAGGGGAGTGAGGGAGGGGTGGGCGAGAGAGGGGAGGGCGAGAGAGAGGGGTAGGGAATGGTGGGCGAGAGAGGGAGAGAGCGAGAGAGAGGAGGGGGAGAGGGCGAGAGAGGGGAGAGGGTGAGAGAGGGGAGAGGGTGAGAGAGGGGAGAGAGGGAGGGGACCGAGTAATGGGAGGGAGGGATGAGAGGGCTAGAGAGAGGAGGGAGGGGAGGGCGAGAGGAAGGGAGAGAGCGAGAGAGGGGTAAGATTGAGAAAGGGAAGACGAGACATAAGAGGGAGAGGGTAGGGCGACAGAGGGGAGGGCGAGAGAGAGAAGGGAGGGAGGGGTGGGCGAGAGGAAGGGAGAGGGCAAGAGAGGGGAGGGCGAGAGAGTGGATGGAATGTGGAGAGTGTGAGGGGGAGTGGATGAGGGAGGGGAGAGAGGGAGGGGAAGGCGAGAGGGAGGAGAGGGTGAGAGGAAGGGAGAGGGCGAGTGAGAGGAGGGCGAGAGAGAGGAAGGAGGGAGGGGTGGGCGAGAGAGGGGAGGGGAGGGCAAGAGGGAGGGAGAGGACGAGAGGGGGAGGAATGCAGGGGAGGGCGAGAGAGGAGAGGGAGTGAGGTGAGGGTGAGAGGGAGGGTGAGGGCGAGAGAGGGGAGGGCACAGAGAGATTGTGTGTGTCCCGGATGCTGGTTAAGGGTTTGATTCTGTCTCCTGGACATGAGGGAGCATAGAACATAGAACATAGAAGGATACAGCGCAGTACAGGCCCTTCGGCCCTCGATGTTGCGCCGACCGAATCCTACCTAACCTATACTAGCCCAATAACTTCCAAATGCCTATCCAATGCCCGCTTAAATGACCATAAAGAAGGAGAGTTCACCACTGATACGGGCAGGGCATTCCATGAACTCACAACCCGCTGTGTGAAGAATCTACCCCTAACATCTGTCCTATACCTACCACCCCTTAATTTAAAGCTATGTCCCCTAGTAACACCTGACTCCATTAGCGGTAAACGCAATCCTCTTGTCAAACAGATTCCTAACATTTCCCCTTCCTTCTCTGTGCCCTGCACTCTCTGATCCCGTTTTGTGTTCTCTCCATCTGAGATCTCTCTCTGTTCTCTCTCTCTGTCTCTGTTCCCCCCTCTCGCTGTCTCAATCTCTGATCTCTCTTCCCTCCCTCTCTCTGTTCCCCCCTTTACTCTCTCCATCTCCGAGATATCTCTGTTCCTCCCCTCTCTCCCTCTATCTCTGAAATCTCTTCCTGTGCTCCCCCCTCTCGCTGTCTCCATCTCGAAGATGTTTTTCTCTGTCCTCTCAGATTTCTCACATTTTATCCCCCTGGTCTATGCACATGACTCTGACATTAGAATGGGGCTTTGGTGAGTTAAGGTATTCATTCCCTCCTCCGGGAATCCTTCCTCCCAGACCCTGGGGGTGTAACCAGTTTGTCACAATCCCAAGGCCCCGGTTCCTTTAACCCCCGGCCTCAAATCCATTTTAAACCAATGAACCTTCCAACGGGACAGTCAGCGCTCTCTTTCACTTCCCTCTGTCTCCCTCTGTCTCTCCCGTCCCCTTCACACCCCCATTCTCCCTCCACCCCTCCCTCTGCCCCTGGAGCTGGAGTGAGAGGGAGGCAGTGACACCTGTGGGTTCAGACTGTGCAGCAGCTCCCCCTCCATCTTCCCCCCCTTTGTCTCCCCCAGTCCAGACCAGAACACACCCCCTGTGGTAAAATTCCCAGAGATATCCTGAACCCCACCATTCTTTTCCCTGCGTGTGTGTGTGTGTGTGTAAATGAACGACAAGGAGAGAGGACAGTTTCTGATTATTCTCTCTCTGTGCCTGATGATTCCTCGCAGCAGAAGTGATTTAATTCTCTCTGTCTCTGCGTCATCCTGAGCTTCAGCTCCTGGATCCAATCTCCTCCTCACCCCCAGGGTTAGGGGGAGCGTGGGGTGGGGTGGGGAAATACACTGAGAAATAAAAACAAATCAATTTGAAATAAACTACAGCAGTGGCACCAAAATCACAGCAAGATCCCACAGCTCTCTGCCTGCCCCAATCTCCCATGTGACCCTGTGACACCGGTTCAGTTTAATTCTTGCAGAATGAATGAATTGCTGACCATCACAGTGACATTGAAATACACCGCCATCACCGCAGAGCAGTTGACCAGAGGCTAGAAACATTAATAAACACGCACGCACAGCCAGATCCCACAAGCAGCAATCTAACCCCACACACATCGGGGGTGATGCTGGTTAAGGGTTGATGTATTTGTGTCAAATCCCAAGGTCCCAGTTACCTTAGCCCCAGGCTTCAAACCTGTTCAAAAATGACAAGGCCGCAATCCGACAGGACCCGGTTAACCAGAGGTCCCGGTAAAAGCCAGGCCCCTCTCCAAAGAGAGGAGATTAAACCTCGGGGTAATACACAGACAAACCTCACCTGGGCCCAAAAGGCTGCAGCCTGTCAAACAGCCCTCAGGACTGTGTTCCCTCTCTGGAGAAAGCTCTTGTTTGGAGGTTTCCTGCTCACAAACACACACTTTTCACATCCTCAAGTGGCCAAGAAGATTCCTTTGGGAGGAAAGAGGCAGCGTTAGTGGGAAAGCTGAGCAGGAAAATCTTTCACAGGGAGATAGCACAGCAAGATCCCAGGTTTTCCCCTCTCAGTGAGACAGACAATTTCTCAGCAACATCCAAACACAAACACGTCGGGTGATGAGTTGAGTTTTCATGTTGAAAAGTTTTTGAAATGGTGGGTTAGCTGATTAAACTACTCACTGCCTGCAACGATGGCATTAGGGCAATTGACACACAGCAAGATCCCACAAGTGACAGTGCTGCAGAAGCTCGATAATCTGATCATTTTTATTTCCAGTTTAATTATTTTCTGTCACCCCAGAATCAAACATTGCAGCTATTTCACAATCTCACACTGCCCCCCTCTCTCTCTCCTGTTTCTCTTGCTCTCACCATTTTCCATTTCTTTCTCTCACTCTCTTTCTCTCCGTGTCCCATGCGATCATCCTGCCCTCTCTAGGACCCACTTTCCTCTGAGAGTGTGACAAGTCTTTCCGGAGGGTCAGATATTTTGGGTTACAGTTCCCTCCTGAGGGAGTCCCGTCTCCCAGATCCTGGGGGTTTCACCTGTTTGTGTCACCAATGTCCCGGTTACTTTAACCCCAGGCTTCAAACCCGTGATCTGACAGGGCCTAGTTAACCAGAGGCCCCGACAAACCAGGCTCCCACCCCCACCCCACCCCCACCTCCAGAGGAGATGAAACCTCGGGGGAAGAAACAGACCCCCACTCTCCTGGGCCCCACGGGTTGCAGCCTGGCCAATAGGCCTCAGGCCTGTGCTCCTTCCCCCCCACCTCTGGAGGTTGTTCTTGTCCAAGGCTTTCCTGGCCCCCAGGCATTTTGGATCTACACTTTCCTGCTTTCCCAACAAAACTTCCTCGGGATAAAAGAGAGAAGAGAAGAGTTGGTGGGGGGCCGGGGGAGTGAGAGCAGTGTGATGCAAAATTACACAGCAGGATCCCAGTTTAAACACAATCCCACCGCCCCCTTCCACCATCCCCCATCCCCAATGTATTTCGTAACCTCACAGCAACATCAACACACACACAGACACACTCACACACACAGACACACACACACACACAGACACACTCACACACACACAGACACAGACACACACACACTCTCACACCCACACACACACACAGACACACACACTCACACACAGTCACACACACACACACACTCACACACACACACTGTCACACACACACTCTCACACTCACACACACACTCACACACACAGACACACACACACTCACACACTCACACACACTCACACACAGACACACACACTCACACACTCTCACACACACACGGAGACACACACACTCACACACAGACATAGACACACACACACACACACTCACTCTCAACCAGAAAGGGAGGGCTGCTCACTCTCCATACTGATTCTGGGTGAGGGGTTAGTAGATCCCACCCCTGCACTCTCTGACGTTACATCATCTGTCAGTCTGCTCCCTGGGGAGGGAGAGCTCTGTCTGATTGACATGTTAATTCCCAGGACAGGAGCCCTGTGGAATCTTGCTGCCCACTGAGATGTTAATTCTGAGACAACAAAGTGTCATCTTTCCCAGTTGCTACAATTCTTTTTTATTGAAACCTTATTAGTTGTGTCAGTGCAATTTGAAAATATTAAAGATTACTCCCACACTAGCGTCTCAGAGCCTGATTGTAGAATTAATCTCTGTCTCTGTCCCTGTCCGACTGTCACTGTGTGTGTCTCTCTCTCTCTGTCACTCTCTTTCTCCCTGTTCCTGTGTGTGTGCCTCTCTCTCTCTCTGTCCCTGTGTCTCTCTCTTTTCTGTGTCTCTGTCTCTCTCTTTCTGTCCTCATGTGTGTTTCTCTCTCCCGCTCTGTCTTTCTCTCGCTCACTGTCTGTCTGTCTGTCTCTCCCTTCCCTTCTCTACATCCAGCCACATCTAACTTGATTTTGAGTCTTTAATTTCCTTTCCCTTTCTCAAAAATATTCATGTTTCGGAGATGCCGGTTTTGGACTGGTTTGTACAAAGTTAAAAATCACACAACACCAGGTTATAATCGCTTTTGGAATGACGCTAGTGTGCTTCCACTTAAAGCTGTTTGATTATAACCTGGTGTTGTGTGATGTTTAACTCATAAATATTAGCAGAATTTGGGAATTGAAATCATAGATCACGTGCCTGCCCCTCAACACCCACATTTCACCCTCACTGCTGCCCTACCTTCACCACCCCCACACACCCCGACACACACCCCGACACACAGACCGACACACACCCCGACACACAGACTGACACACAGACTGACACACACACCGACACACACCCCAACACACAGACCGACACACAGACCGACACACACCCCGACACACACCCCGACACACACCCCAACACACACACCCGACACACACCCCGACACACAGACCGACACACAGACCGACACACACCCTGACACACACCCCGACACACAGACTGACACACAGACCGACACACACACCGAGACACACACCCCGACACACACCCCGACACACAGACCGA